>NW_008246056.1:1975885-1979403 GCF_000691975.1 Corvus brachyrhynchos
GGGGGGGGGGGCGCACCCTCCGCACGGCGGGCATGGTGCGCGGGCTGGGATGCGCCGTGAGCCGGAGGTGGCTGTAGCGGAGGGGCAGGGTGATTAACGCGGTGTTAATTGGTGCCGGCAGCTCGCGGACCAGTTCTGTAACGCCATCGGAGTGCTGCAGCAGTGCGGCCCCCCGGCCTCCTTCAGCAACATCCAGACGGCCATAAACAAGGATCAGCCCGTGAACCCCACGGAAGGTGAGCCCGGCTTCCTGTCTCTGCTAAATGCGAACGTGCTTTGGCGTAGAGCGCTCGGGAATGCGAAATCCGGGCTCGGCAAAGAATTCCTCCCGTAGCTCGTGGTGTGATGGAGGTTAAGTCGTGAATGGGTGTCGGTTGCGCTTTCTGCAGAACATTGTGACAGCAGAGTTGTGCTTGTTTGTAATAATTCCCTGAGTGATTGCCTGAGTTGTGCTGTGTTTTGTGCAGAGTATGCCCAGCTGTTCGCAGCTCTGATTGCTCGCACTGCCAAGGATATCGATGTTCTCATAGATTCCCTGCCCAGTGAAGAATCCACAGCAGCTTTGCAGGTAGGAGTTTTCCTAATTCCAATATTACAACACTCCTGAAGGCAAACATCCTCCTTTCTTTTTTTTTTTTAAACAAATTTTTTCATCCCTAGGCCGTGTCGTTGTTGAAAAACTATTTTAATACAAACCTGAATTTTTCATGAGGGTAGCCTGTGAGTACTTTGTAGGCTTAGTGGAAATACTGAACTTGCATCTAGTTTTAAATAAGGTTATACTCAGTATTTTAAACTTAGTTTTCTGTTAGAATGTTAAAAAAAAAAAAAAGGTGGTTTTATCACACCACCACTATACTGGAAACTGCTCACCCTTTTTTCCAGATATTAGCAGAACAGATGGAACAGTGCTGATGCTTTATGCATTGTTTTATTCTTTTTTTTCCCTTAGAGAATACTTCATATTTTCTCACATTCCATTTTGTAGCTGCAGAACCAACACTTTACAGAAATCTTTTGTTCTTCCACATTGGTTCAAGAGTTTGCAGGGTGTCCTTTAAGTTCTTCACCTCTGTCACAAAATAATTCCAACACTTTTCGATAACAAGGAGTCTTTCTTTGAACCAGCCAAACTTGGTTTTTATTTTGGGGGACTTTTTTTCTGTTATTTCACATATTTTATTTATGAAAAAGCATCTTTTTTTCTTTTTGATTCTTAACGGCTAGATTACATCAAGTATTTTCTTTTTGGACTGCATAAAGGATGCAGAGTGCTGTTTCCCTGCCAAACCTGATGATCACCTCTAAGATCACCTGAAGGTTTAAACCTGCATTGATACTCTGTAACCATTCAAAAGTGTTTTACAAAAGATTAACACCCAATGGGCCAAATAGAAATGACTTGGCAGTGGCATCACGTTTTGTTTTAAACAGAGGAGGTTAAATTTGGAAACTTTGCCAGTCACAGTAATTGCTGAACGTACTAATTGGGCTCGTTAACACTTTTCAGGCATAATTTCATGTAAGTGCATTTTTAATAGCAGAAGATAGAATGCCTTCTGCATACAAATTCCAGTTTCTTCCATGACTGAGCAGGGTCTGATCAAAGTGGCAGCTGATGTGGGTAAAGCAGGCTGCTCCAGAAGGAGGAGCTGGTTATCCAGTAGGGATATGCTTTCCTTAGAGGTTTCTTGCTGTCTTAGTGAAGAACTTCATGTCACAGAAATTTCTGCTACTTTCTGTCTAGTGGGGTTTTAAGATAAATTAGCCTGGATTCCATCGCTTAGATTCCAGTTTTGATTTTTATTTTCTGTTGCTTAATTTGGTGCAGTATTAAGTATTCTGATAGTCTTCAAAGAAATGGTGTTGAAGGTACTTGAAACACTCTCAGATATGCAGTATAGGTTTGGTTGAGAAGTGGTAGGTAATACTTGGTTAATAGAAATGTGCTTAGGCTGATCTGCTTTCTTTATACTAAAGTTGTCTTGGTGTGTGTTTCAGATCTGAGTCTTGTCTTAAATGATAAAAGGAGCTGCTACACGAATGCTCAACACAATTTACCTACCCCTTTTGAGTTCCATTTTGGTGAAGCTGGCAGTAAAAATTCTGCTCTAGTCTGTGAATTAGTTGCAGTCAACTATTAAACAACTGAGACTGAAGTCACTGAGCTGCATTCTAAATTTCAGTCTTTCACCTTTGCCACCTTCCTTCTCTGAGCCTCCCTCCAAGGGCTATCAAATCCTTCACTCTTACATTAACCTTCATTAAACACATCAGTCCTGCAGAACACAAGTTGAATATCTGGATAGAATCTGCCAGCTTGTTCAAGTAGGACTTAGTAAGGGCCTGTATAACTACTTTAAAAAAATACCAATTTGTAACTATTTTGCTTTGCCTTTTCTGTTATTCAGTTAGAACGAGTTTTAGTCGATTTAAATTTGGTAAATATTTTAAAGTATTGAAATATTTTGAAGTTAAAATGTTTTATTTCACTATATTTTGTCTAACTGAAAAGCAGTTTGATACTGAAGAGGTTAAATAATACAGTTTCATCTGAAACATGCTATTTAATGAAAGGTTTAAATTCAGTTCTGCTGAGTAGAGATGCTTTCGTTAGAGGATAAATACTCAGAAGAAGAGCTGTACTGAGCCAAGAGTCATAGCATGAAAGAAGCTAAAATTCCTATTTTTTTTTTGATGTGTGTTTATTCCTTGTGGGTATGCACTGGTTTAGGTTGCAAACTGTACCTAGTTGCTCTGAAGATGCTAGGATATAACTGAGGGGCTAAAAGAGAACCTTTCTCTTTTTAGGGAGCATCAGCTATTCCCTCAGCATCCTTGAGTAGCAAAGTCACTTTAGGGTTCTGTTGAAGATCCTTGATTTTCCCTGTCACCTAGTATCAAAAGAGGAAACTCTTGCAACAAGGTTAAAATAGTAAAATAAAAAACAGGCCTTTATTGGAAGCTTTCAGGTGTCCCGATGGTCATGGGCATACCCAGCATCAAATTTCTACAATTTTATAAGTTTAACAAATTAGCATATCTAATAAATATTGTCCGATTAGAAGAGTAGTTGGTTAGGTAGTTTTCCCTGGGTTCTACCCCACTGGAGTTGTTCCAGGGCCTTCTTTGCCCCATTTCTTATGTCTTCTCAGATTCTGATTTGAAAACAAAACGTCCTTGTCAGGCTTCTTCTTTGTAATAAGACTAAACAGAATTCCAAGTGTGCATTAGAAGGGTTAGCTTATTGTTCTAAAGGGAAAGGGTAGGAAAAATAATAGGACTATGTAGTAGCCTCCAGAGGTACGAATATATGAAAAATACCTAAAAAGCCAAAATCTTTGGGCATCATGCCGGTTTTACTTTGAAGGCTGAGAGCCTGTACCGGCTGGAGGAGGAGAACCACGAGGCGGCGGCGCGGTTGGAGGAGGTCGTGTACCGCGGGGATGTGCTGCTCGAGAAGATCCAGAGCGCGCTGGCCGACATCGCCCAGTCGCAGCTGAAGACGCGGGGGGGGT
>NW_008246056.1:1979439-1993145 GCF_000691975.1 Corvus brachyrhynchos
CGGCCCAGCCCGAGAGCCGCGGCAACGCCTCGGGATGCGCCGGGAATGGAGCGGCCGGCCCGGCCCTCCCGCGGGGCTGCCCCGCGCTCTGCTCCGCGTTGGGAGCAGCGGCTCTGCGGGTTTTGTGTGAGAAACGCTTCTGCAGGGACTCTGCTCCGGATCTGATGTGTGTTTCCTTGACTTGAAACGAGCTTTCTGTTCGCGAATATGACTTCAATCGAATTTGTTACATATTAGAAGTATTTGTATAAGTTAATCCCACTATAGTCATGGTATGGTTTTTTTGTAAGCCCAGACACATTTGAGTTGGCCAGAGTTCCCTGGAGTCAGTGCTGTGAATGCAATGATGGTCATCTGTTTTAATGAACAGCACTGGTAATTAAACATTTGTATTGTTCATTGGCTGGTTTACCACCCTTTGCAGAGCATGTGAAAGGATAAGTAAACTCTGATGTTTGCAGAGTGATTGTTCTTGTCACTGGCATCGCATTTACAAAGAAATAAACCTGCAGGTGTCTGATACTGACATTTATTATGGTTTGTAACTCACAAATGAGCCTTTGACTCCATTGTTGCCACTGACACACTTGCTCTTACTTGCTTGTGCTATTTCTCTTCTTTTGCTGATACTGTGTATTCTCTTGGCAACTGGTGAGTGCCTCTAAAGCAGGCAGTGGTGAGGAAGCATTGGGTGACTGGGTAAAAATCAGCAGCGAGAAAACTGAAAATAGCTTATTACATAAAGTTGCTTTTCAGTGTAAGCAGTGGCTGCCACATGAATGATGTGATCCTAAGCAGCAAGATTCCCATTGTCCCCAAGGTGCTCTACAGAGGTGTTTTTATCCTCACACACTCAATCACTGAATGAATTTTTGCTCTTTGTTGTAGGACTATAGAAATACCAGTATCTCTTATTGATATTTAAAATAAAACCCCAACACCAAACCAGCAGGTTCAAAGCATGAACTTGGGGTTAAACTTGGTCATTTTTTGTTGTTTTGAGTTACCAGCCTTGTTATTGCAGGGTGTTGTTTGTTGCTACAAAACATCTGCTCATTTCATGATCAAAACCACCTGTTTCTATATATTGAATACACACTTGTTAACTTGGGAACTGTGGAAGACAGTGTACATCTTCAGGAACCACAGTTCTTTTCATTTCATAGCCTTCTATATTTTTATACTTGAAAACTGTGCATTTCTGCAGCCTGATACTGCCTAACTGTGGAATCTCTTTCTTCTAGCTGCTGTTTGTGCATCAAACAGGTGGTCACACTTGGAAGTAAACCTTAACCAGAGGTATAAATAAGCTCCCTCATAAGTGTGTTTGATGTTTCAATACTTCAGCTGTTGTAGATTTTCACCTGCTCTTTCACAGTCTGCAGCTTGGTCAGCAAGGTGTGTATCTTCTGTTGGGTCTGACAGAAAAAAGGAGGGAAAGCATTGGTTTGCTGCAGCTGTCTAATGGACAAAGCGTGAGTTTGGGGCCTGGAGATGCGGATTCCTTTGCCCTCTGTCATGTACTGATTTGTCCAGGTGCTGCTGTTGGGGTTTGAACATCTCTGCTCAGAGCACACTTTGCAATGGTAGTGATGTCCTTGTACTCAGGCAAGAATTGTAGGGCATGCGAGATTACTGGGTCTGTGTCATTTGTAACACTCCTACTTTCAGTACATTAGAAAAAGTGGGGGAATCACAGAATCATAGAATGGAATGGGACCTTAAAGATCATCTCATTCCAACCCCCTGCCATGGGCAGGGACACCTTCCACTATCCCAGCTTGCTCCAAGCCCCATCCGACCTGGCCTTGGACACTGCCAGGGATCCAGGGGCACCCACAGCTGCTCTGGGCACCCTGTGCCAGGGCCTCCTCACCCTCTCAGGGAACAGTTTCTTCCCAATATCCAACCTAAACCCACCCGCTCTCACTTTAAAGCCGTTGAGTTGGTCACTAAAAGGAGGACTCCTCTTTAATTCACACAGCCAAAGCTGGTCTGGGGATGGGTCTGAGTTCTGCTGTGCGGGGACAGCTGGGAAGCTCCCAGTGCTCCTGGATTTGCCTGGTAAATGTGTAACCACTTCACAATTGCTTAAAAGGGGAGAGAGGGGAAACAGCTGCTTGAATTCCTGTCCTTTTGTCTAGGGGTTGCTCCTGTCTCAGAGTCTGAAGAGGAGGAGACGCCAGATCCAGATGGGGAGACTTTGTCCATTGTGGCCAAATTCCAGCCCTTGGTCATGGAAACAATGACGAAGAGCAAGGATGGCTTCTTGGGAGTAGGTGTCCTGCAGGCCACAAATTCTGGGATAAACACATCTGGAGGGCTGGCCTCCCCTGCTGCCCACGCTGGGGCTCAGCCCAGCACAGGGGGTTCTGTCCCAGCGCACACGGCCGGGGCAGGGCCAGCTCTCACCCACAGCACCCCTGAGTCCTTCTGCCAGGGCTGCTCCATCTGCTCATCCCCAGCCTGTGTGGCATTGTGTCTTCGCTGAGAAGCCTTGACTGCCTCCCAAACTGGAGAGAGGGGGGCGGGGGGAGACAAAGCCGACGCAGCAGCTGGTAACAAACGTATCAGGTTACCTGCGAGAGCGCTGTGAAAGGAAACTTTGGTTGAGACAAGAGAATAGATGGACGTAAAGCATGTGGGAAGAAAACAAAATTATTGGGCAATGGTTCTGCGTGTTTTGTGGACAAGAAGTACTGCCCAGTGAACAAACTGTGCTTTGAAGAAAGATAGTACAGAGCATAGTGGAAAATTCCATTGAAAAACAATCTCAACCACTTCACATGAGCCAGGAGCATCTCATGCTGGGAATCCATGCAGCCCACTGGCAAAGATCTTGGAATCAATTTAGTAAATATAAGCAACTGATCAAAACCTAGTCTTCTTTACTATAAACAACCATGCTTGGAGGAATGGAACACCTCGCAGCAGCTGTTCTCTTTTTCAGAGACAAGAATACAGAGAAATTCGTACACTTGTTTTTAAAGATACAAGGAAAAGTACACTAACATTATTTTAGCTTAATGTCTATATGGAGTTAATCTTAGCTTCTATTGAAGATGATCTTGGAAGATCTGGGAGCTTCTGCTGTGTGTGGCATGAGGGAAGTGTCTTGGCCATCCCCACAGATTTGATACCAAAAGTTTTTGGTAGTTTTCAACAATACAGGCCAGAGACTGGCAGGCTGGAGAGCAGCTCTGCTCAGATGGAGCTCAGGGCCTTGGCACACAGCAGGCTGAGCATGAGCCAGCAGCTGGGCCTGGGAGTACAACGGGCCAACAGCATCTCAGGCTGTGTTAGTGGGAGCACAGCCAGGAGATCGAGGAAAGTGATCACTTCCCTGTGCTCAGCACGTGTTGGAGTGCACCTGGAACACTCCCTACAGCTATGGGCCCCCAGGGTCAGCATGGGCTGGAGCACATCCCCCATGAGGGGAGCTAGGCTGGGAAAAGGGATGGCTGTGGGGACACCTAACAGCAGCCTGCCCACACCTCTGGGGGCTTATGGAGAGACAGGGCCAGGCTGTTCACAGTGGTGCTTGGCAGAAGGAGGATGGTGGTGGACAGAGATTGAAACAACAGAGGTTCAGAGTGGTCACAAGGAAAAGCTTTTTCAACATCAGGACAAGTAAATTTTGCAACATGGTCCCCAGAGAGGCTGAAATTCCTGGGAGGTTTTTCAAGACTTGGCTGCTTAAAGCTCTGACCAACCTCATCTGACCTCACAGCTGACTGACCTCTGCTTAGGAGGTGGAATTAGACACCTGAGGTCTCTCCTCTTGATCCTGTGGATACAAGACACAGCTTCAGAAAGAACCAACAAAGTGTTAAGGAATGTTGTGTCCCCGTTATAGAAAGGCAGATCTGGAGGGCAGAAAACTTGAGGTATCTCATATCAGCCTCATTCCTATTGATGAGACTTTGTGATGTGCTGGGCGGCCACTGAGTTGACCTTATGTGTGGTGTGAAATTCCATGCTGTAGCGACCCAAGTTTCCAACAGGTGCCCTTGGAGAGTGTGATATGCAAAATCCACATCCTACACTTAGAGAAAATTGATCTGTCAGATGATGCTGACTCACTGTTAGACAAAGGCAGACTCCTCTACAGAAATAAATTGTATTTGTGTTTTACATAGCTTGTTATATAGTCATACATAAGAAATAATGAAAGCCCAATTTTCAGGCATCAAACCTGAGTCTAGAGCAAAACTTTTATTCTTTTTCTTTAAGATCTATGGAATAAAGCTTGAATGACTTTTATTGACTTAAAAACAAATTATTGATTGACTGACAGTAACTTTTTACCTATAACCCATGTTCTAGCAACAAAGAGCACAGAAAACAAAGTCTGCCAGCTTTTTTTCACGTTCCAGGTATGTCAGGCACCATTTTAGGTGCTTGCAGTAAGTGGCATCCACAGTGGAAATGATCTTCAGAAAGTTTTTGTCTGTTTCAGTGTTTTTAGTGTGGCATGCTTTGAAGGAGTGCAGCTTGACAATGACTACATGCTGCTTGTGTACACTTAGATGCAGCTTTTATGTTTATTTTTGTTTCGTGGAAAGCCTTGTAGGAAATGTGGCTTGTTCACTGTAGCTAGACCAGGAATTTTATATTCTTGCTGCTGCTGTACTCAACCAGCATGGACAAGTAGCTGAACACATTCACCTCCTGATCTGAGCAGAAAGGATTGTCTATTTTACAGCTGTTTACACCATGTTTCTTCTGAATTTCTGTTTATACCTGACACTCAAGAAGCATAACACAACAGTGCAAACAGTTTTCCACTGACCATTTTAACTTGATATTTGCTTACTGTAAATATTACTTGGGTCTTGGGTTTAGCCTCTTACACACTTCACTGAAGGCCTAAATGAATTAATTTTGTGAAGTGGAAATTTGTAGCTGAGTAGGGACTGTGTAATTTGGCTCTGAGACATCCTTCCTCCACCCTGCCCACTTAAAAAGAAAAGATTGGAATAAAAGCCCTCTTTCAGGAAAAAATGTACTCCATTCTATGGCTGTGTGGGAAAGCAATTAAATGCACATTAACTTTCCACAAGTGCTAGAGAAAAATCCCAATTGTTTTCTCAAGCCATGATCCAAGAGAGAGAAGCCACATTCATGAAAAGAGAGCACAACATCTTTGAAGTGAAGAGCTCAAAAGAAGAGGGCTCTTACACCTGAGATCGTGGAGGTGAAGTCTCTGCAGGAGTTTCTCTGGTGCTTTCTCCAGGTATTGCGGAATGATGAATAGGAAGAAGTAACGGCTTATGTGCTTGGTGCTTTCCATTGGGAAAAACAGGGGAAGGCAGATTTTATTTCAGCTCTGAAGAAGGTGGATGCAGAAGGAAAAATGTCAGGGCAGTCAGGATACAATTGTTCCTAACCTAATGAACCTTGTTGAAAAGAAAAAAAAAAAACCTGGTTCCCTCTCTCTGTTTTCTTCCCAGAGGTATCAGAAAAAGTGTGGGTTCTCCTAGCAGTCAGCCTGCCATTTTATTTTGAATGCTCATATCAGCAAACTATAAGCAAGGATTAATTCTGAAAACTGGGCAGTGTTCAGATAAACCTCTCAGTATGTACCAATGAGCACCCTGGGTCTTTACTGGACTTGGGATTCAAGGCATAGCTTTGGCAATGGAGGTTTTCCCTTGGTTGTGTTCTAAAAACGGCAGTAGGCTGCTGCCAGGAAGCTTTCCCTGTGTAGCAGCACGGTGAGAGTGCAGTAATTTGTCCAACTTCTGCTACAGAAAAGCCACCAGAATCATCCAGCTGTTGTCAAATGGTGATTGATGGAGTGGAAGCAGATCCTCTATTTCACTGGTACCAGGTACGTGTGTGTAAAGCTAAGGAGGCATCCTGACTGTCCTGGGCACCATAAAGTGGGGCATGTGCCTCTCTGTGCAGCTCCTGTGTGATTTACAGAGGCACTGGGTAAAATAATGGAAGGGAAATGCTGCAGAGAAGAAGAAAAAACATCTTGGATTAATTCAAGGGCAGTGAGTGAGTGTGTAATGCCCCCTCACAGCAGATCTGGTGTCCCTCCTCCTCTCTCCCTGCAGCATCAGTCAGGGCTGAGGCTGCAGCATGGCCATACCTTCAGCCTCAGCAATGGAGAAGCCAAGTCACACCTGAACTTGATTTCTAAAGGATGCATGATGTTGTCATCCTTCCCCAAAAGGCACTGAGTTTGAACATAAAGTGATGGAACTGGTTCAAATTACATGGTTGTAATTCGTACTGTGGGAGCCAGCTATGGAAAGGTGCCTACAGTGGATCTGGGTGGAGCTCTCCAGCTTGCTTCAGGCATCCAAGAGCCAAAACCTGAGTGGTTTTGCAAAGGAGAGCTGGCATTCCCAGGCGATGCACAAGTCCTGAGGCTTTCAGTGTGCCAGACAGATCCACAGGGAGCACCACAAGGTGGGACCTGCCCTTGCTGGTGTTGGTCAACAGCAAGAGAAATCCTTCCTGTGGTTCCAACAGGCTGTGGAGGAGTTCCCTTGTGCGCTGTGAGAGAGGGAAATCCTCCAGTGAGGCAGAAAGGAGTAGCTCTGACTTGTTCTGGTGTGCTCAAGTGTGCAGAGGGCAATCCTGCTCTGGCATTAGTATTTCTCAGCTGAGAGCAATTGTGTTTGGCTGCTTCCTCTGCAGGTTTTCTGCAGCAGCTGCAGGTGAATGAGTAGGGATCCACTTGCACCTGTGTGGTTCCTTCCACCTGGTCCTTAATTGACCAATTAAAAGTAATTGAGTAATTAATCCCTGCCAACCTCTCTAACAGGAGAAGGAATTCAGGAGGTGAGGCATGATAAAAGGCAGTGTTCTTAATCTTAGTTGTGGCTGGGTAGTGAGGGATCAATTTTCTTTTCACAAAAATTGTCATGAGCTTGTATGATTTAACAAAATGGCTTGGCATCTGTAGATGCTAGTGTTCCTGAACTGTGTGACTTGTTCTTTATGATTAGGTCATATTTAATTGTGTGTTGTGTAACAGTGGATATTAACGTCGTCTGAAGTCCTGACTTTGATGGGCTGTGGAATACACAGTAAATTGTAGGCTAAAATGTAAAAAAATATTCCTTTCAGAGAAAATTTATCAGGAAGAATCCTATGGAGCAGAGTTAGAAATTAATCTGCTCATTAGAGTAATGAAGTAATATTGACCACAGTAAGCAGGTTTGTGCCTATATCCTGCACAGCTTTTTATGCTTGGTGGCTGCCAGAATAAAGCTGCAATAACATAACTTCTGAAATAATGAAGTTAAAGTGCAAACGAGTTGTTGTTCCCCTCATAAAGGGAACTTGTGGTTCCTCTCTGTCCATCCCATCTGACACTGAGGGACAGCAGAATCTTGGCAGTTAACTGTACATTTTCCAGACTCACCTGTGTTCAGAGCAAGCGTGTTGTGACATACAGCTTTTCAAAAAAACATTGTCCCCAGCCTAGTGACCAGGATTGTTAAAATTACTTGTTATCGCTTCATAGCATAGAACTGGATTATTTCTTAGATTATCCAGGAACTTCATCTAACAAGTTTCTTACTCCTGCAGGGAATGGGCATCTTAACAGTGCCCTTGATCACCTGTGCTCGCTTCCTGTGGTTTTCCAGTATTGGTGGTCACAGTGGTGTGGTTTCCGTGTTAGGGTTGTGTCACTGGATTCTTTGGAACTGAACACCACGTGGTGCTGTGCAGCTGGTCTTGCCCACTCTGGCAGCTCCTTCCATTTTAATCCTGTGTTTAGTCCTTGTTTCGTTAATTCTGACCCAGCACACGCAGAAAACCTGATCTCTGGTGTTAGCAGAGATTTATTACTCTGCCCCACAGAGGCCAAAGGGGATGGGATTTCCCAGAAATGGGAGTGCAGGACTGTACTGAAATGTTTGTGAGGAGGCATTGCACTGCACAACTTTTAATTACTTTTTTACTTATGATTCATAATCCTGACGTACTCAGGAACTCTCGACTAGACACAATAGAGGCTGCTGCTGCACTTGCCAGAAATGCATTGTTCTGGTATTTTAACCCTCCTTAACCCTTGTGCTGAGGAAAGAAGTGTGCCAAAATTGGTTACGAGGAGACACTCTTCCTTGCTGTGACCACCTGGATGGATTCCTTTCTTTCAAAATCTTCAGCTCAGTCCTTTGAGAGCACATCTTCAGGTCAGTCTTCTAGTCTAGAAGAACACAGAGCTGTAGAGAACAAAGAGTCTCTGTTTAAACTGTTTGTGGTCATGTTTGCCTACAGTTTTCAAGGGATACCCACACACGACTCTGTCAAACACTAGATTCCAAGCCAGGCTTTTCTCTCAAAAATGTTCCACCTCGCCTGGAATCACTCGAATTGTCACTCATACACACAGACAGATTGAGAATGTGTGGATGTGGTTCATGTTCTAGTGTGAGTCAATATACCCAAGGGGAGGGGGGAGTCACAGCTTCCAGTCTTTGCACAGAGACACAGAGTAAAAGTGGAAAAGGGATGCAAAGATTTCCCATTCCAGAACAGTCTGTAACCCCAGGTCTAATAGCTTCAGGTGCTGAGCATAGAGATGAATAATCCCATTTGAGAGACTTCAGGGAGTTCTCAGATTCACTCCACAGGCACAGCATTCAGAGGGATACAATTCATGCCTCTCTTAAGGGTAGGCTGGCTTGACCTAAATACTCCTGGAACAGACACTTGAGCCAGGAAGCCCCTAGAACGGCTAGATTTGGTGGCTAATTAAACTGAATAAACAAAGAAAAGTTATTAGAAAACAAAAGGTGAACATTGTGCACAGTGTTTTATTATTGCAATACTGAATTGCACAGATACCCCGTCTGGAGGGACAGGTGTTACTCTCTGTCCATCCAAACGCAGCATTTTGCCTTGGAGCAGTGGGAAGGGGTTTCCTTCATGTCCCTGCAGCAGCTTTAAGCAGATCTACCCAAAGAAGCACAGAACTGCTCCGTTTCATGCCAGCCACAAGATGAAGTGACAGCTGGGGACAAAGTTGGCCTTTGTTACCTGGGAGAGTGGCACATGTGTGTGTGAAGGGCAAGCATGGGGCAACTTACTCAAAAGACAAATCAATCAGGTTCCCCAAAGCAGACAGGGTCCTTGTGTCCACCACACTCCAGCTGTGCCTGCAGTCTGATAGGATAAAAGGACCAGGGAAGGACTAGGGCCTGCTGTAATTCAACAGCAGCCTAAAGAGACAGATGTGTCCCTTTGTCACCAGGGGCAGAGGCACAACGATGACCAAGGCCACAGTGTCCTCGGGACATGAGACTAAAATATGAAAGCTGTATTTTAAGAGTTTCCTGTCTGAGGCTGATTTTCTCTCCCATGCAGCCAGTGAGGTGCACCAGCTCACAGACCACAATAATGCTCCAAAAACCAGGAAACCATTTAATCAGGTTTTTAAAGCTTGCATGCCTTAATACTGCAAAGGATGGAGATATACAATGAGTAAACTTTGTGAAATGGGTATAAGCTGGGGGGAAAATAGCCTGATTGCCTGAAAGGTTGAGAGAGCCAGAATATATCAACAATGTGCTTTAATTACTCTTTGTATTAGTGCCTCTGTCACTGTCAGCTTTCAGAAAACTACCTTTTGTAACTGTCTCTATTTGGAGGTAGAAAAAGCAGTCTAGGATGACTCACAGGTGTCTGGGAAGGTCAGAATAGTTTTCTCCTTGCATGTTTCATCACAGTATTTTCAAGAAATTACTGTAGAGTGATGTCACCCAAGGAAAATGTCATCCCACAAGAGCTGCCCACAAGTTTGCCTTTATAAAGAAGGTTGAACAGTTCTGTCTGTGTTAATGGTTAAGCTGACCAGACATTTCTCACTGATCACAACATTTTCTTTAATGATCTTTTCAGAGAGGCTGTGGGACAGGGGTTTTGCAGACATACATCATTCCCAAGTCTGTGTTTACTTATCACATAGGTTTGGATATACCTACTTTGGCGTATCAATGTTAAAAACGGCTTCAGGTGCTGAGCAGGGAGAAGAATAATCCCATTTGAGAGACTTCAGGGAGTTCTCAGATTCACTCCACAGGCACAGCATTCAGAGGGATACAATTCATGCCTCTCTTAAGGGTAGGCTGGCTTGACCTAAATACTCCTGGAACAGACTTGAACCAGGAAGCCCCCAGACAAAGCCAGCCAGATTTGGTGGCTAATTAAAATAAATATAGGACAGATAATAGAAAACAAAAGGTGAACATTGTGCACAATGTTTTATTATTGAGTACTGAGGTCACAATATCATCCTTTAACAACTTCTCTCCCCTAGGGCTGATCAATGTGTCACCTGAGAACCAGGGTGGGTGTCTGGAGGAGACTTTGGTACATCTTGCTTCTGGTCAGTGAATTATGTGCTTGTCCCACACTCCCTGGGGCCAGACACTATTTCCAGACTCATGAGAAATACAGATGATTATTCTAAACTGAGGTATGTCAGTACAGCAAAATTATTCCATGTCAGAAGATGGGAGATAGAAAGAGGGAGGAGAGTAAATCACTGATAGATTATAAATATAACATACTGCAGGCATCACACAATTGTTAACCTACTATTTCTGCATCTGGTCTCCTTGACCCATCACCCCTTCTACCTTTACAGTGAGTTCAAGCTAAGGCAGCTGGATTCACCAGCTTGATCCCATGGATGCTCCCCCTCAACCCAGCATTTCCTACATCCACTCTGCAAAGCTTTTCACATCCCATTTTTGCCTGGCCTCTGTGGGTGTCTGGCAGGTGCTGTCTGTGTCTGCTAAACTCCCGTGGCACCTCACTCCAGTCACTTCTCTGTGCTCCCTCAAGGGCTGTCTGCCCTTGAGGACCTGGCACAGCTGTCCTCCCAAAACCCATCAGCCTTGCAGCTGGCTCTGCTGCCCAAAAACCATTCATGCTGCTTCCTCCAGAAAAACTGAGCTGCTGTCTGAGGAGAGAGAAGCTGTAATCAGGAACTTCCAGAGGAGATCAGAAACTTCTTAGCCATGGGCTTTATCATGCCTGTTGTCAAGGTCTGGAGAAGGGGATTCTTTGCCGAAAAGGAAAAGGAAAGGAAAAAGGAAAGGAGAAAGGAGAAGAAATAATTCCAGGTGGCACTGCTGGTCTCCTTAATGGCGGGCAAGTGGTTTGCTGAACTTTTTAAAGTGCCTCTGGCTTTTTCACAATATAAAAATAAACCTGTCCTGACCTCTTTTGAACCCATTTCTTAGGAACACGATCTCCACTGATGTTGGATGTTTTCAAAACCTTTCAGGAAGCATTTTAAGTGCAGTGCATTAGACTTGGCCTTCTTTCTGAGCCTGATTCAGCATTTACGTGTGAGCACAGCCTGGTCTGTTGGTACAATACCGTTTGCTGCAAGCTGTGCATGTCCTGAACTGCCTCTGCTGGGAAGCAATGGATCAGCCTCTCATCATGCTCCCTGTCTGCCCCCAGACTTACTGCAGAAATTAATGATCCAAGCAAGGGACTAAATCAATCCAATCCCAGCTATATACACTGGGGAATGCCGGTGTCAGCTGGGGCTGCTGTAGCCAGCTCTGTTTATTGGCCCATGCACACTATGCAGTAAAACACCAGCTTGAACCCAAATGCCAGACCCTAGAATCACCAAATGTCAGGGAAAACTGGATCCAAGCCTGCCTCTAGTGCAGTCACCTTTCCCTGAGCATTGTCTGAACCCCTTCATGTCTCTGCTGGAATGGCAGAGTAAATGTTGTAGAAACACAGATGGTTCCTGCCCCCTCAAAGGCAGCTGCTGTGTTCCTGTCACCACTGGCCCAAAGCTTGTGGCCCAAGGTTTGTGGCCATTAATCCAGCTGTACCTGAACTGGGCACTGGGCAAGCCTGAATGTAGGTGTCAATTGCTCTCTAGATTCCCAAGTGACACATTGCTGCACACAGTAAGGGCTCTTCTTGTCAAGTATTACACACAGTTATTCCTGGATCTGATCCATAAAGCAAAGGCAAGTCAGGGTTGATAATTGAAGTAATGCATGCAGGAAGGCTTTAACTCCTAAGTGTGTTTTCCAGCTTTACCCCTAAATATCCAAACCCAATCCTGTATCTTGTGCATATAAATATGTACACAGCCACCCCCCACACGTACAGTGTTTGTTTCTAACACAAACTTGAAGTTGGATTTAACATTTTCATTTTATTCTATGTGACTGAAAGATAAACTGTAAAAAGAAACCCAAGGAAATTATATAGATTAGGGATCATCTTACTGTCCTACCACTTGTGTTCTCCCCATTATGAGAAATTTCTCTAATTTCTCTAGGCTGTGCCACAAAGTGAGGACCACAAATGACTAAGGCTTCACTGGTTGTCAGTGCATCTCCCTCCCACCACAGTCTCCCTCTTTTCTTGGATCCTCCTCTCCTTGTGTGTTTCCCCCCTTCCCACTCATCTTCTCACAGGATATGAGTAACTGCCACTGAAGTCAAAGTGAGTTACTCACTTCCTGCAGCAGGCAGCTCAGATCCCTGCAGTGCACACTCTGCAGGATCACACCAACACTGCGTGCCTGCTCTGCAGTGGGAACAAGCTCTGAGAGAACTGCCTTGCCGGGTTTCTAGCATTTCATGGCTTGAAACTGCTGGGGAAAAAACCCTCTGAAATGCTGTTTCATGAAGTCATACAGAATGAACAGTCATAATTTAAAAACTGTTGTTATATAGATGTGATAAATGTTGTTATATAAATGATGCTTCATGGAAAAAGGACCATAAACTTGTATTTACTCTGAGGGGTTTTTATCACTTCTTGGTTTTGTCAAGTGCTTGTTTTGGGTTTTTTTCAGTTCAGTATCGCTTCATCCAGGAAATTGTTCAGCGACTTTCTAAAATGAAGAATTATGCTGGAGTTCAGTGGGCACAATGTTTTGTATTTACAAAAAATGTCTTATCAGAGGTAGAAATATGATCAAACCAAATTGTTAGATCTGAATAGTTCCAGTCATCCATAGCTGGAGCTTGTCAGAAACCTTCTCAAGTGCTTGAATCTCTCTCTTCTACTCTAGGAGCCCATCTAGCATGAACTCTGCCCTTTAAGCAGACTGACTGCATCTTTAGGTATTTACTCACGCTTGCTCTTGAGGTACAGACCTCTCAGAACTACAGCCTCACAAGCCCTTCTGAAATATGCTGTGGAGCTGATACCAAACAACAGCAAGTGCTTACTGCTGGTCCTGCTGCATCCCCAGGGAGCAGCCTGGAAATCCAGCTGATGATGATCAAGAGAAGAGCTGTTTGGAGAAAAAGCTGCCTCGTGCTTGCACATGCTTGTGGTGGGACTTCAAATAACTGTTTTAAGTCTAGGACTTGGATGAGAAATTAGAGTTGGGAAAGACAACCTCTCAAGAGGATTTCCTTACATGGAAAACTCCGTTTGGCTGATCCTGCAGGTGATAAAACTCTTAAACCTGTAGTAGCGCTTGTGGTTGTGTTTTCAAAGCTAAACTAGGCAGCACCATGAAAAAATGGTGGCACAACTGTGGAAAATACCCACTCTTAGTATCACTGGGGGAAGAAGCAGCACTACAAAAGCTATTTCACAGAAGTACATGTGATTAATCATGCAGAGAAGACCTGTATCCATAAGAATTGAAGCCAGAGGTAAACACCAATAACTGCAGTTTTCAGAATAAGAGCATAGAAAAGAAACTGAAATTTTCAGTCTGAGTGGCTTAAAAG
>NW_008246056.1:1993169-1997554 GCF_000691975.1 Corvus brachyrhynchos
GGCTTCACAAGAAGGCGAGATAATGATACAGCTGTCAGAAACTCCAGGTGTTTGTCAGAACTTTTGTGCTCCAAGAGGTTGTGCTCCTAGAGAAAATCCTCAGTATTCCTGCAAATCCAGCTGGAGTTAATTAAGCCTTCTGGAAAGAAAGCACAGGAAGGTCGTGCCCACAGGTCACATCTGAGTTTCAGCAGAGATGCCAAGGAGCTGTGTAGGGGGTTCACTGACATCTCAGAGCAATGCTGAAAATGCTGCTCTCATCAGGAGTGATTTCTGTCGAAGGAGCAAAGTCTCCTTATGGAGCCTCCTATGCCAATGCTCCTTTTTCTTCCATCTCTTCACTTGCTCAGTGGTGCAGCTCAGAGTTCTTTGCCTTCGGGACAGCATCTGCTTTTTGGGAGTGCTGTCAGGCTCCCAAAATCTCTGCCAGAGCTGGCTCTAACCTTTGGCTGCTCCTGCCCAAAGAAAGAGCTGAGAAGCACTTGCAGTGCAACACAGGAGAAGGTTTTCACATTTTTTCCTTTCCCTTCAGGGTTAAATCCCAGCCTTGAGGAAGTCAAAGGCTGAATTGCCATCAGCCCTCCCCAAGAATATCTTGCCAGGACTTACAAAGGACCTACAATGATGACCACTGTTTGCCTTGAAGGCTCCTTAACCAATCTCTTTATCTTCCTTTTTTTTAGAGATTAGTCATACTAGTTCTTTTCCTGGTATAAAATCATGTTGAAACCCAAAATCTTGGAAAAGCCATTGCAGGCTTTCTTTTTATCCTGTGGTAGGAAGGAGAGCCACCCCATTGGCAAACTCGGATTGTTTTTTCCCTCTTAAAAATATTTTCTTTGCCTTAGCTTTTGCTGTGTTTCAAATCAGTAGAATAAAAACCTCTTCAATATTATCCATAGCCAAAGCACTGAAAACTCTTTTTTTCCCTCAATAACACACACCTTGATTTGTATCCTGGAATGGTTTTAAGATACCAGAGAAGGGAGGCTGGGAAGGACAAGGAAAGGGGCAGGAAAGATAATTTAAAGGACCAGAGAGAGATGGGGCACTTTGAGAATCAAAAAATTCCTGAATTCTATTAATTCTGTCTCTGCCACAGGTTAATTAGGTAAACAGTAGGAAAAGAGAAAGGACTGCCTAATTCAGGCTGCATGCTATGGTTTACATTCGGAAAAAAAAAAAAGGCAATAACTGGGAATAAACAGAATGCAACAACTTGGGGAAACATTTAGGATTAAAGATGTGTATGCTAAAGATGTGATTCCCTAGCTCCTTCAGGAAGAAGCTAGGAAAACAGCATTTCTGACACTTCCCATAAATGTCTCAGGAAAGCCAAAACATTTGTTACTTTATTCTTATTATTTCTTAGCAAGAAAGCCTATGGGGGGAATGGATTTTTACCTCTGCTGTCAGAAAGCAGAGTGCCTTTGTGTGTGTGTGTGTTTATATAACCACAAAGCCAATTTGTTTTTAAGCTTGAAGGTCACCATTAAGCAAAGATCATGGCCACAATATTGAGTTATATTTAGGGACAAAAACACAACAAAGGAACAGGATAGTCTGTATTTTGTCAGTGTCTGTGACATTTTTATTACCTATTTGTTATTGCAGTGTTATGGGAAAGTCACTGAAGCATACATGATTATTCACTGCTCCATCTTCATTCCACATGCTCCAAACCAGTTAAATGTAAAATTTCAGACTAGCTGTGGAAAAGTCTGCATATATCACAAAGTGATTTTCCATCCAGCCCTCCACTTGTCACTGTCCTGGAGATAAAGTGGGGTTGAGCCACCACTTGACCTTGTTCTTTTCCTTCTAGGAATCCTTCACTAGGACCAGCCATGTGGGTAAAACCTCAGCTGAGTTTTTAAACCCTTTCTCTGCTTACCAGTTACAAATTCATTTTCATTCTTTGTTTTCAAAGTCGCTATCAAGCTGTCACAAGAGTTATTGATATTCCCTGAACAAGCATCCATTAGCCAATCATTTCCACCTAACCATGAGTCTTCCCAAGCTGGTTCACTTGGTGCTCTGCATATTCCAGCCTTGGAAAGAATTATTTAACAATATTGCTATTATTGAGGCAGCTCTATTAAAGTCAGGGCAGCAGCATCAGAAAGGTAAATGTAGCTTTGTGGAGGTTTTGTAGGACTGTGGGAGAGCACTCAGCAGATGGAATTTCCCTGTGCAGCCATGCTTGCCCCCTTTGCCAGTTACTTGATGAAGCTGCGTGGATCTTGTCATTAAACAGCTCCTTTCTTCAAGTGAGGAGGAAGGTAGTGCATAGGAGTAAGTTAAATGGTAGCAGTTACCTCAGCCAGATGTTGCCACAACAAATTCTGGCTTGCTGCAGTGCAGGTTGTTTCTCTTTTAACTTACTCTTTGTTTGCTAAATTTGTTTATCTGAAGTTGGAGCCAAGAAACCTGGAGCATCTCTTCCCATCGCAGCAGTGCCACAGGGGATCCTTCTGAGTTTCACATGGAAACTTGTGAGGCTTCCAAGAATGCTTAAAAGTCAAGGGAAACATTCAGCTTGACTTGACTATTTTTCTTTCTGTTTGAAGCTATGATATTGAGATTTCAGGTTTACTGCACCCAGCCCTATGGAGAGAGCACCTGACAATTCCTCTGGCAGTGCCAGCTCCATAGGGGCCAGGTAAGAATACTGAAGCTGACATTCCCTCACACAGACTTGGAAATGTTAGTGAATGGGACAGTTTTGCTGCTGCAACAGATCCTTAAGCAAGTGCTATCTGTACTTTCAGTTTGTATTTTTGTGTCATTTCCCCACCTGATCCGTTGCCCTCAAAATTTGCCTGTCCAAGTTAACACTATGCTGGGCTTCACTGTTAAGGTTTGCTCTCTTTCCTGCCTATATGCAAATACACCCAAAGCCATCCCTACAGAAAAGCTCTTCTGGATTAGACAGGAATTTTATTGAAAGAAGGTCCAGACTTGTTTGATACAGGTCTCCTGGCCCATTTCCAGACAAGCTTGGCACACTCATTATGGTCACTCTGAGAGCTTGGGTTTGGGTTTTCGATCTTGATCCTTCAGGATCTGAATTTTTAGAAAGAATATTGAAATTGGATGTGAAAGTTTCCTGTGATCTTAACGTGGGTCTGCAGGTAAGACTGCATCCTAAGACTTCTTTCTACTCTTAGGTAAAGGAGGCAGGAACAGACGTGGGTTTGGGCACGGCCACATGTTTATTACACTGATAAATGCACAGTCACTCTTTCTGATAAGAGCTGCCCTTTCCCATCACTCCAGAATCTGCTCCTGTGTTTCAGGGAAATTATGAGGATACAACAAAAGTCATTTATTTCCTTTTGCTTTCTCTGGCTGATAACACACTGAACTGACTTCCTTACATGTGCTTTATTACTGCTGCCCTTTGAATTGCAGCTTGAGAGAAGGGCTTGTGCCTGATTTTCTGGAAAATATCAGCCACTTAACCAACTTGTCCCCTCAAGGAAGCTTTTCCAGTCCAAAATATCTCGGTGTGATTACAAGACAAGCCACCGTGCACAAACGGTGACCTCACGTGTGCCAGGACAAACGGACTGGTTTGTCATCTGCAATTGTGGAGGCAATGGCTCAATACTTTTAACTCAGTGCACACTGGTTACATTCCCTTCCTGGGACTGAATTTTTAGATACTTCCACTTCAAGGAGGAGTTCATAAGAGAAGACACAGCCCTTGGCTAGGATCTGAGTAGTGCACAGTATTTATAGAGGCCAAATATCCATTACAGATGTGCTCAGCTCCAGAAAGAGGAACCATATAAAAATGAAGAACCATTTAAAAAGGATTTAAAAGGGGTGACTGTGAGAATTAAGTTCCTGTAAGCTGGATGGAGGTTGCCAGGCCAGTAGTTCAGTGCCTTTGCAGAAAGGCTTGAGGAAAGGGCAGAAGGCAGCCAGCTTTGTTCAGCAGCAGAGCAAGGAAGGGCAGGAGGAAGAAGATCAAAATCTGAAGGCACGTGCAAAGGGAGAAAATAGAAAGGATTGAAACCTCTGGCAGATTAAATGTAAAAATATAATAAAGGTGGCTGTTGGGGTTTTAGTTTAGTCTTAGGTTTTTTTTTTTCCCTGTTAAAGGAATTTTCTCCCATATGCATGTTGCTAGGGGACAAATAGCTGTACTTAAGAAAGACAAAAAGGGGAGTGGGGCAGGCCTGGCTACTCCTTTGTCTACACCTGGGTGTGGGGGTCAGTTCGCTCTGAGCGTCCGGAGAGAGAAGCTGCAGAGAAAGGAGCTGCTGCTTCTTTCTTTTTGGCCGTTCCTTCTTCTTGCTGGAAACAACGCCGGGACCCCAAAAGCCGCTTTCCCTGCCCTGCTGGAGACCGAGCTGTGGCTGGCCCGCCCCCCCGCC
>NW_008246056.1:2004187-2039100 GCF_000691975.1 Corvus brachyrhynchos
GAGGGGAAAGGGCCTGACAGCCGAGAAGGCTGGGACTGGGTTTGTGATTGCTGTTACTGCCAGAGTTGTTGTTGTTTTTGTTTGACTGTTATATACATATATATATGTAGTAAAGAACTGTTATTCCTATTTCCCACATCTTCGCCTAAAGGCTCTTGATTTCAAAATATAATAACTTGGAGGGAAAAGGGGTTATATCTGCCACTTCAAGGGGGGCCTCTGCCTTCCTTAGCAGACACCTGTCTTTCAAAACCGAGACAGTGGCCAAAATGAAGGATTTTGAAGAACAAAACACTGAAATTATCCAAACAAATGATGGGTTTTTTTAATAGAATCACAGAATCATTCATGTTGGAAAAAACCTCCCAAGATCACCGAGTCCAACCTCTGACCCATCCCCACCTTCCCAACTAAACCAGAGTACTGAGTGTCACATCCAGTCATTTCTTGAACACCTCCAGGGATGGGGACTCCACCACCTCCCTGGGCAGCTCCTTCCAATGCCTGACCACCTTTTCAATGAAAAAATTCTTCCTGGTGTCCAACCTGAACCTCTTATAATCCTGGTCTGAGCACAGCTGCAGGGACAGTGAGGAGTGCGAAGATGTGTCATGTTCATCCCCTCCTCGAGCAGCAGTCAGGGTCCTGCAGCACTTTTCATGTTGAGTGCTGTAACACTTCAATGCCCCTCTTGGAGTCTGCTCATCCCCAAACCAGCAGGTCAAATATTAAATACCTCCTCAGGTTGCTTCAAAGGTGCAGCTGGAAATATGAAATGCACCTCTGAGTTGTGTTACAGCTCTATCTGTGACTGTGTCATCCATCCTTCGCAGGCTTTTAAATGTTTTTTAAATGTTTACTTCTTCCCTGAAATATGAGATTAATATTATGCTGCTTATCTCATGTACCATAGCAACGGGCAAACTTTCAAAATGTCAGTGACACACATCCAGAGAAATTACTATCTGCCCTCAAATTCTGCTGTCAGAAAATAATGCCTACTTTGCAAAAATGTGATATTTCTAAAAATAGCTTAAGAGGTCCCAATCATTTTTGGGTCAGAAATAAACAGAAAAAAACATCCCTTTGAGTGGCGCATTATTCATTTTCGAGAGACTGTGGAAAGCTGACATTCTTCCTTGTTTATTTTTGGGAAGGAAAAATTTCATCAGGTAACGCAGGAGAAAATACAGTGCCACATTATGCAAGGGACGTTTAAGTCAAAATAATAAAGTACTTAAAATTCACTCTCTTGCTCATTCAATGAAGTACTCAGCAATTTTAAAGCTGGAAAAGGCCATTAGTGTCATCTTATCTGACTCTTTCCATAACAGAAGCAACTCAACTTCATCCAATTTCCTTCAGTAATGCATTTTTTGGTTAAAGCCTGGTTTGAGAAAAGGATCTAGTCTTGATTAAAAATTCTAGAAGAGATTTGTTGTGTTCCATATTAGTCTGTTCCAATGTCTAATGGTACTCAAAAGACATATATTTTATTTTTCCTGACCTTATGTACCAGCCTGGTTTGGTTTTTGCCTTCCTCTGTCAAAGGGAAGGATGACCTCATCCCTCAGTTATATATAGTTGTGTCTAATGAGATTTGAGTATAAAAATGGGGAGACCCAAAGTTTCAAAACTACAGAATAAGCTTCAGAAAAAAAGTGAAGAGTGGAAAAAACCAACTTCTGGTAAAGCTGCTCATTAGAAGAGTCTAGAGTAAAAGCACTGTGACTGTAGATCAGACCATGCCATCAGGAGGGAAGAGTTCTGCAGTCTTCACTAAGGCAAAATGTTCATCAGCATTTAATGGGAATTTCAGATTTGTAGTGACTGATTCAGGTTTATGACATTGCTTTCCATATTTAAATGTATTTTAAATGTTTCTGATAAGTGTCAAATACTTTTAATTTCCCTTCTAAGATAATTTTTTTCTTATTCCATTTGTTCTAACTGCACAAGTTAGCTAGTGCAGTTAAAGACATTTAGAAATCTGCCTTTCTTGACAGAGATTTTACAGTATCAAAGAAAAGGGGTTATTACAGATTCAACATAGCCCTTGAAGTGTTCTTCTGCTAAAGACACGACTTCTTGTTGAAATGTTTTCCTGAATCAAAGCCTTAATCCCCTATACATTTAAGTCTGAGTGATGGGCAAACCTAATGTTGTGATCCCAGGTGCTCAGATAAAACCATGCACCAACTAACACTGCAGATCTCTCCATGGCTCTTCTTGCAGGGCAAACCCACGGTGGGGCTGGGAGCACACAGTTTTGTTCCCAAAGAATGGAAGTCCCCTGATATTTCTGTCCCATCCAACCATCGTGCTGCTGTCCTCCTCCCCAGCAGCTTCAGCTCCTCCACTTGGGTGGGAAATTCAGTGTGTGAGCCCCAGGCGGGCAGGAGGCAGCAGGACGTGGCTCAGGATGGAGCTGTTTGTGTGCCTGAGGCAGCTGTTCCACCTTGCTGGATCAGAAAAGCTCAGGATAGCCTTGCCCAGGGACATGGAGGGCCGTGACAGGGGTAAATGTGCGGCACAGGAACCGTTTCAGTGTCTTCAGCGGGGCAGACTGATCTAGCAGCTGCTGGATGCCCACTTCGAGATGTACAGTTGTAATGCCAATTAATGGAAGAATTCCTGCCTCTAAGATCTCTTCTTTACCTTGCAGAAAGCAGATATTCTGGCTAAAGTGTTTGTTACTACGTTTTTCATCTTTTTGCTGCTTAACTCCCCAGTTAACAGCACTGATAATCCACATCCCAGAGTTCTTATGGCTGTTTTCAGCCATGCAACTGCAGAGTGGTGAGGGCTGTTTTCTCAACAAATTCTCTGCTAAAGAATGGCAAAGGGAGACTCATTATTTCTTCCTGCAACCTGCTGACAGGCCCAGTAATACACCATGAAATCATTTTTCCTCCAGAAAAATTATTATGGTAGAAGGAAAAGTCACTGAAAGGTTTGTCTCTCAAAAATGAACAGTAATCCAGCTAACTGGGAAAGCAGAGAATTTCCTTGGCTTTTGAAAGAGCACAGCGAGTATTGCCTGCACTTGGATTTCTATGTAGTAACACATGAAACTGTGTCATTTTTTGGGTTCACATTCACTGGATGATTTTCCATCTAACAGTCAAATATTTCAACTTTTCCAGCTTGTCAAATGCAAAGGCAGTTTCTTTTCACCACTGAGCAGAGGGAAAGCAGCAGATGCTTTTTTCTACACCCTCAATTAAGCAGATGCTGATGGAGGATGAGAAGACTTTTGATGTTAAGGCATGTTCTGGCAGCAGTCCCAGTCCTCACCAGTTGATTTTAGCAAATTGGAAATAAATGTGCAGGATGAGAATTTCCAGAACTGTATTTAACTATCAATGGAATGAGCGTTCAGTAGACTTTTACCATATTGGCAGACCAATAGCAACTCAGAACATCATGTTCTGTTTCTGAAAGTACATTTTGACCCATGGAGAGCTTCACAAGAGATGTCCTCCAAAATTCAGGAGAATTACCAGAGCATAAATGAGAGGACACAAACACTGCAAGTTACAACGTGGCCTGGCCCCTGTAAGCAATTTTGGGCCTTAACAGGAGTCTGGAAAGGTCTGAGTTGCAAAAACAATATAAAAATAATGATGTTTATAAAGCATCCTGGCAGTGGCATGTTGCAACAGAGTTGTTTTCTTTCCTTCAGAAAGGGCTCACGCTCATTATCAGAGTCAGTGGTTTTCCCGGATACATTCATTTGGCTCCATTTCCCTATGCTTTACCACCATGCCAAAAGAAATGCTTGCCAAAGATAAATTCACAGATCTGGCAGGCTGGGAGGAGTCTCAGGAGATCCTCTTGCCCAACATCCTGCACTGAAGCAGGCTAAAAGTATCTGGACACCATCCTGACGTTTTTATCTTCACCTTAAGAAATCGATATCCCTGGGTAGTAACGCTTTGCCACACTTTCAGACAGATATCCTGACATCCTGCTGAAGCCTTTCAGGTGAAAGGGAAACTGATTCTTTTTTGCTCATCCCTAAATGGACATGCAAAGTTGTTGCCCCACCTGCATCAATCCCTTCCAAGCTGCTGCACCAATTCTCAACCTTCTCTTTTCAGTCTTCCTTTTTAGGAGTAACATTTTCTACCCCTCTTATGCTGGTTACTTTCCTTTGCTTTTCCCTTACCTGTTTCTACTTATTGCTTCCAGCCGAGACAAAGGACTCCAGCTGGCAGTTCACTGCTAGTTCAGAAAGTGGAACAATTGCTACTGCTGCCTACGGAAAGAGAGTTTTATTGTCAGAACAAAGCTCTTCTCTTCCTCAGCAGTATCTGATTGTTGACATGTACCTGACTGGAGCTCTGTAGTGTGGATCACAGAACACCAGGAATGTGAGGGGATAAAAAGAGACTCTCTAGTGAATGATACCTAGAAATCTTCAAAAGATGTTTGTCTCCCTTTAAAAATGTTCTTTAAAAATGTCCGACAGGAGATTTCATTGTCATCATAGGCAATCCATTCCAATGCTTCACTGTCCTCACATTTAGGTGTTAGGAGACAAAATGCTACCTTAAATCTGTACGGTGCAGTCAGAAAATTCTGCTGGTAACTTCCATTTTTGTGCTTAGCTGCTGAATTTCTCCTCTGAAAGGAGGAAGACTTTGGGTTTGTCTTTGCTGAATTTTAGCTGTTTTCATCTCAGATTCTCTCCAAATTTTCAAGCACGTGTTGAATTCTGATGCTTGTGTCCATGGTACTCGCAACTTTATTTTCCCAGTCCCTTATGTCCACTATGTTGAAATTCTCTCACTGTCCTCCAAACTGAGCAGTGCTGAACAGAGCCAGGGCCAGAACAGAGTGTCCTAAAAGAGCTATGAGCACTCTCTGGGAGCAAGTTCCCAACCACTGCACACCTTTCTTCTCACAACCATATCAACACTGTATTTCCTTAGGTTGCTCTTGGGAATGTCATGAAGAAGCAGCAGAAATTTCACTGGGATTGAGATGATACCACATTAGCTGTACCTCCCTTTTCTCCCCCACTAGGCCACTTAAGCAGCCAAAGGCAGAAACTCCACAGGCTTGACATGATCCATTCTCAACAATCCTTGTTGGCTATTTGCTTTATCAGTTTATAATCATTGAGGTACTTACAAAGTTATTTTTTACCAGCTGTTTCAGAACCTTTTCAGGAATCAAAGTCACACTGACAGGTCCAAAGGAGTAATAGTGTATAAAATATTATTTTGTATAAAAGTACAGACAGTTAACATGTCTACAGAGTTTCCTAAATCCTCATTTCAGAATACAGGTCTCCTTTCCTACCTAGCATTTCTTTGCCAGATGTTTTGTGGCAGAAGGTAATATATGCTAAAAGGGATTTTACCCCAAATCAGTAGACACTGCCCCTAATCAGACAGTGATGCCAGAATCTCTCTGAGCAAAATCACCAAAATATTTGTAAGAGGACAAAAATTTATATTTTTTCTTTCCAAGCGCAAATCTTGGAATTGAAGAGTTGTTTTGATTGACTCTTTCAGGAAAAAAAAAAAAGAAAAAGAATGCAATTATAGAGGGGTAAAAAATGTAATGTCCTGCATGGGACAGCAGAACCTGAATGGAAGTTTGCAATGTTATGGATATTTTGGTCATAAGTCTTCCTGCATGTGTCACATGGAAAAAGAGCTTTGTGTCCCTCCTTGTGCCTTCCATATGAGCTCATTAGAAATGTTGAGCTATATTCACATCCTTTTCCAAGAAGCAGAAAATGTTATTACTCCTTTCTTAAGGTCAGGAAAACATAAAGAGGCCTTGTTCAAGGTCAGAGTGAGCCAGCAGAGAGCAGAGGATGAAATTAAGCTCTTGTCATATTTTAATAACTCAGAGTAGTTGCTCTCCTTCTTTTTTCCCTTTCAGATAGTGTTCACCTGGGTAATCTTATCTTCGAACAGGAAATGCTCCTCACAGGTCTGTAGCTGAAACACTGATGAAGGACAAAGGGAAATCAACCTTCTCACTGGATAACCACCTTGGTTTATGCTCCATCAATTTACAATGCTCTACATAAATGTTAGGGGATAGTTACTGAAGTTAGCTCTCATGTTACAGGTACTTTCTTCAAAAAATAGCCTTCTAAAATAGATGTATCCCTTACAGATGCATTTATGAGGTGAAGAGTCCCCTACATTCCCTGCTGTAGTTTTTAAATTTGAACTAAAATGGAAGGGATAAAAATCAGAACTGTTGATGGTGGCACTGCTTTAAAAAACTCCCAGATTCCACTCTGGAATCTGAGCAGGGATTCAGGTCTCCCTCAGCCAAGTACACATTGCTCCAGACAGACATTAGGCCCTTGAACTGACTGGTGTCCTCACCTCAAAGCACTGCAGCTGGATGCTCCAGAAGAAGATAAGCAACAAGCTTGTGATGTGCTGGGCTGTGGGGACTGAAAGAGAATTTATAGACATGCTCTGAAATGTGCCTGAAGAGCAAATGAGTAACTGCATTTCTCTGCCTGCAAACCAGTCATGGTCTGATCAGCGAATGTATATGTTTGGCAGATATTAAATGCATCTATTAAATGGTCTTAAGCTGAAGGAGGATAATTTTAATTGGATATGAGGAAGAAATGGTTCCCTGTGAGGGTGGGGAGGCCCTAGCACAGGTTGCCCAGAGAAGCTGTGGCTGCCCCATCCCTGGAAGTGTTCAAGGCCAGGCTGGATGGGGCTCTGAGCAAGCTGGGATAGTGGAAGGTGTCCCTGCCCATGGCAGGGGGTTGGAACTGGGAGATCTTCAAAGTCCCTTCCAACTCAAACCACTCTGTGATTCTATGAATTTCTTTCCTCATTCAAAAGAGGGCAAGGATCTGTGTAGGTGCATTCCAGTTGTTGGAATCTCTAATCCTGCCAAAGACTGTTGTGAGATAAATATTCATTGGCAAAAATACACTGAAAATACCATTCTACCTACCCCAAACTACTATGGGTGCACAAGGCAGAAATGATCCTGTATTCATACAGAAAGCAGAATGGAAGAAGGTGCTTATGTGGCTGCAGTCGCCACTTTCATTCACAGGTTTGCATGCACGAGGTGCTTAAAAAGTCAGGTGTATGGGATAAGCCTTATCTAAAATGCTTTAGCTGACAGATAAGAAGCTCAAAGGAGAGCTACTGCTGGAGCATTAGGCAAGAAAATTCACAAAGGCTCTTTACAAGGCCGAGGAATATAAAAGCAATGGCAAATTATTTTCCTTTTTTTCATTTCCATATAATTTTATGTTGTAACAGTCTTTCTGTGTAAAGGTCATGGTGTGTTTATAATCATAATCATGTAATCATAAAACCAGGAAAATCCCTGCTCTTTGAACCTCCATGAGCAGGGACATCTTCAAACAGATCAGGTTGCTCAGAGCCCCAGCCAGCCTGGCCTTGAATGTTTCCAGGGACGGGGCATCCACCACATCTCTGGGCAACCTGCGCCAGTGCTTCATCACCCTCATTGTAAAGCAATTTCTTCCTTATATCTAATCTGAATCAACCCTTTTACAACTTAAAACCAATTATTCCTTGTTCACATCAGGCCCTGACAAAATGTTTGTCCACATCTTTCTTACAAATCCCTTTTAGGTGTGGGAGGGCTGCGATGGTGTCTGCTCGGAGCCTTCTCTTCTCCAGGCTGAAAAAGCCCAGCTGTCTCAGCCTTTCCTTACAGGAGAGCTGCTCCATCCCTCTGATTCGTGGCCCTCCTCTGGACTCACTCCAACAGGTCCATGCCTCTCCTGTGCTGAGGACCCCAAAGCTGGATGCAGCACACCAGGCGTAGAGGGGCAGAATCTCTTTCCCATGCTGGCTACGCTGCTTTTGATGCATCCCAGAATCTAGGAATTAAGTCTCCTATGTCTTAGTTACTTATCTGTAAGTTCTGGATAATGGTCCTTCCCTATTTTAGTGTGCTACCAGGAAGATAAATACATTAAAAGTACTTAAATACTTCAGTGTAAAGGGCCATGCAAGTAGCAAAGATAGAAAGAAATGAGCCGCGGTTTTTAATGCCTTCCAGGGGTCATAAGTGTGGAGAGAGTGCAGGGGCTGAAATCAAGAAAGAAGGAAATGGGATGTCAGAAATCTGCCCATCCTCATGGCACACTTTCCTGTAAGGCAATAAGGGGGTCTTAGTTTGAAAGATGACAGCAAAGCCAGTGCCTTTTACAAAGGAGAAAATGGCTGGGTCTGTTCTGGGAAGACAAAATCCTCCCAAAAGCCTTGGCAGAAGCCAAATGCTTTTCCCTGCGGCAGAGGAGGGGTTTGTGGGTTTATCCAATGCCTCTGCCTGGAGCTGAGCACCCTGGGGTGACAGGCTGGACACGCCAGTGATGCCTCTGTGGTGTTAGAGCCCAGGAGAAGGGGTTAGAAAAAGGCAGTTTGGTTTCCACTGCACAAATTACTTCGCTTTTCTCTGCCTTTCTTTCCTGATTCCCAGTAGCGTCCTGGAAGGCTGCAGTCCCCAGAGAGGAGAAATGTCATAGTTTGACATCACTGGGTGTTTTGGTTTTAATTCCCTGAAGAACTGAAAGTGGCCATTGCTGCCTGATGACTGAAAAAGGACCTGCCTAAAATATTAAAGCTCTCAGGTCTCCAGGACCACTGAGAAACTCTGACAGAACTTTTTTATGGTCTAAAATGAAATATTTTTGATGGAGGATTGGCACCGGTCCTACAAACAGTGTGGTTCACATCCATTCTTTCCATAATTTTCCTGCTGAGCAGAGCTGGTAGGACAACAGGCATAATGTCCCTGTGGTCAACAGCATCATGCCTATGAAAATCCAGGAAACCACAGAGTATCCCAGCACACCAACAGCCCCTGACACCGCACAAAGGATGCAGAGATCCATTCTACAAAGGGTTACTCTGACACAGCACCACCCACTTCCCTCCTGACTAGAACTTTGTACGTTGTTTTATTTGATATTCTACTTACTGTACAAATATTGATTATCTTTTAACCCATGAAGCTCCAATGGTCTTGTAGTAACTTAGAAGAAGTTCCACTTCCTTGTGAGATACAGTGTGAACCATGGACAAGATTCTCCTTTTGGAATGATCCTACAGCAGTCACTGGACAGAGGTCGAGTTTGTTGTACCTTATGCCCCTTGGAAGAAAAGAATTCTCTCCTCCTCCCACACAGTCCATCTCCTAAAAAAGACAGGACAGAAATAAATGTTTTAACACACCAGTTGATATCACCATTAGAAAAAACAAACAGAAGAAAATGGGCATATTCAGCTGGCTTAAATGCTGCCAAGTGTCATCTTCATCTCCTGTTTCCTGTGTCTGACTCAAAACACTCACTCTGCACTTCCCTCAGGCTTTCTGAATTGCTCTCCAGAGGCACTAAACCCACTGCAGGCACAGACATTTAGGTGGAATTTAGGCTGGCTGGAAACGGCCCAAAACAATTTGAAAACAAGTTAGAAGACAGAGCCACAGAAAAAGAAATGTTCTCCTTGTTCATTGATATTCTCTGCCCCTTGAAGACCTGATGTGGACTAATTGAAGGTCTCAAATTTCATGGGACAATTTTCCTGTAATTTTCATAGAGTTCTCTTGCTCTGATATTTTTCCTTTTGGGATCAGATCTTGGCAAAAGGAGAAATAACTTTTCTGAAAAACTCAGTATATTTTCTCTTTAGTGATAACTGAAACTTGTCAGCAGGATTTTCATCTGTGGAGCTCTCAGTAGCTCCCCAAGAAAGGATCCTCACTGCCTTTCCATGCAAAGAAGCAGGCTTTATAAATCCACCAGGATTTCAAATATATCGTCTGGTGGAAGAGGAAATATTTCTGCCAGTCCTTTGGGTGAAACTCACCCAGGCAGCTGCTGCCAACTGCTTGATTATGCCAAACTAATAATACCATGGGACAGGTGAGGAAATCAAGCTGTGGGCACGTGCTGCTTCTGAGTGACATTAAAAACTGGCAGGAAAGAGCATCCTGGCACAATGCATGGCTGGAATACAATTAATCTGCCTCAATACCAAACCATACCAAAATTATTCCAGCTGTACAGCCACGTGGGTACATTGAAAAGAAGAGCAATGCTTTAGAAGATGGCTTTGTATGGAAAATGGTCCAGCTGTAGGTCCTGTTATGCTGCTCTGCTCCCAGGTGGGAACTGTGGTCTTCTATCCCATAGTGGATGCACACAAAAGAGACAACAAAATGAGCAGTGTCTTACTCCACAGTGCTGCACCAGGAGGGAAGAAATCCATCCTAAAAAAGCCCTGAGGCAGGAGAAAAGTCAGAAAACACGGTGCAGGAGAGAATCAGCTGTGTTTAGGAGACACTTGCAAGATAAAAAAGCTCTGTGCTCTGCAAAGCAGCTGGATGAGGCAGCAGCCAGCTCTAGTCCCTTCCAAGTGTCCATCTGCTGGAGCAAATACCCAAGAAAGGTGTCCAGCAGCTCTCCGCCACTACAAGACTCCTTCCTGGGATGAAGTTAGAAGCTGAAAGGTTCTCACCCACTCCAGTAACGCTACTAGTGATGGGAACTGGTCATGAAAGATCCTACAGCAGCTTCATCTGGAAGAGGAACATCGAATCCCAGCTGGCCTTTACAAGTTCCCTCCTCACCACTGTCCAGCTTAAAGAGCACTCAGCAGTCTTCATTTTCTGCATTTATACTCTCCAGACTATTGGTTTTCAGCTATTTCCCACACCAAAGAGAAAGGCTTTTCAGCAACTGCCAATTTCGGCTATGGAAGGGTGCCACACAGATACATTAATTGATTGGGGAGAGCTTTGAGACTGGCAAGCAAAATATCTAACCAAAGTTTAGAAAACTCCTCCAATTGCTATTCCCAAAGTTTTAGCTCCAGGTAGTTTATTTTCAGATATATTTCCTCAGTTTCTCTGTGGTTATAGTAACGACTAATGCCAAACAATCTTCACATACAGAAGCCCTACGTGAGTTAGGCCAGGGTAAAGCAGCACACAAGGGCATTCTGGCACACTTCACTGGTGTGTTTTCTGCCCCTTCTCTCCCAGTCCCTACATCTGAGCCTGTTGGTAAAAGTGTTTGGGCTGACAGAGCTCCAGTCTGCCCAGCTTTCCCCAGCTGCTCTGAAGTCCTTGACCTGCAGAGTGAAACATGGCCTTGGTAGACTACAGTTTTAATGGGTAAGTCTAGGATTTTAACCCCAGCTGCTGTAATTCACCATACATTTTTATTTGATCTATAATCCTAAGAAAAGCCACTTCCTATGAAGCCAAGTTGCACAGGAGTGGCTGCTCTTTTACTGGGAAGTAAAAAAACAACCCTAACAAATTACAAAAGACTCTGAGCCATCAGATGTGCTCTCCAGCATTTATTATCAGATTCGCTGTGTTAATGGCTGGTTATTCTCATTAGCTGTTCTCTGGATTGACACAAGCTGTTTCCCTGCACTTAGGCTGTGCAGCCTAGTGTATAAAGGCAATTAGTACGGGGCCTATGGATTAACTGGGGAATCAGATGTCAGCTGTGTTCCCATTCTCCAGCAGTGGCCTAAGGAGATGCTGCTTCCGCAGCTCACAGTGTCAAGAGCCCCTGGCTGAGGTGAAGGCACTGATGTACAAACAGGAAGGCAGGTGCTGCCCTTCTGAACTTGCGCCAGGGAAAGACAAGACAAACAAGGCAGAACTGAAGCAGAGCCACAGAGATTGAGATATTTGTTAAACAAGAATGTGCCAAGGGGGAAGCAGGGCTATGCAAACATGCTGCTGTGCAGCAGAGTGCTGGTGTTTAAGCACTTTTACCTGGCTGCTCCACTTGCTGTGACTGATCCCTCCCTTGCGTTAAATATAACCTGCCCACTGTGTTAAGGAAACCTGTGCAAAGCTGTGTACAAGAACTAATAAAATATCAGCTGGGAGGGAGAACTGTGGAAAGCTACAGCACTTACAAAAGAGAAATCCTTGTCTCATGAGGTTTGACATTTCAGCACACAGACGTTCTCTTGTGTGTGAGGTAATGCTGTCCTCAAGGGCAAAATCACTTGAAGTGATATGACTGCAAGAAATATAGCACTTCACCTTATTCTGAAACCATCTGAGAACAGAAGCCCTTTTGTTTTGTCCTTTTGTTGTTAGAAGCTGGAAACCAGAGCATGAGACACACCTACATTTGATGCTGAAAAGAGATTGTCACCACAGCTGGAACAAAGAGCTGACAGACTTCAGCTCTCGGGCATAAAATCCTTGCCCAGGCTGCTTGAAACCTTTCTGTTGGAAAAAAAGTGTCACAAAAGGTGGGGCCAGATCCTAGAAGGGACCTGGAAACAGATCTTGCTGCCCAACGTGGAAGGATTGCTCAAGTGCTGCTGAGGTGAAGCAAGGCCTGCACTAACAGCCTGCCTGCATAGCCATGCTCAAGACCCAAGTAAAGAAAGGTAAAAAGTAGCACATACAAAAAGCAAAATGTGAATTTTCAGGTTAGAGGAGGAAAATATGAAGAAAAGCATAAACAATGTGTTAAAAAGCTGAATCTCAGTTTGGAATCTTAAAAAGTCTGTGAGTACAAGACTGAAAAAAAAAGGGATTCAGGCTCATCTAGATCCCTTTGAAAAGCCTAATTGGACCCAGCCTAGGTTTGTGTCTAAACTGAACTTGGAAAGCCAAAACAGCCAAGGCAGCCGTAGGGGCTCCCTGTGTTGAACGTGAGGGACACAGACGAAAGGAGGATGTCACTGTTGTTGTACAGGGCTGCATCTGCTGGGTCCCCAGAGATGCTGTGCAGCTCAGCACCGAGGTGCAGCCACAGCCTGGCAAGGAGAAAACAAGCTCCTCACCACAGCCTGGCATCCCCACTGGCCCACACCTGCTGGGAACAGGCCGTCGTTCTGCAGACACTGCTCCACACACCTACAGCAGGGTCATCTCACTGTGAGGTGATGTTGCTGGTACCAATTCACAAATGCAGCTCCTTATCTGCTAGATGTGTATCTATAACTAGATGTGTATCTGTAACTTATCTGCTAGAAGTGTATCTATAACTATGTTCAGGTCCTACAATTAGCTCCAGAGCATATCAGAGTAGCTGTGATGTGGATGTGATCTGCCTGCTTTAAACCTGCATGAGGCTAAATCCAGGCTAAATGACTCATGCCCATGGATTATGGCAGCCAGTTAAATCTACTGCAACTGCCCTGAACAAACCATCACTACATGGATCTGACAAATTGGCTGCCTGTCAGAGTCTTGTGTTCTCCTGATATACCCAGCAACTCACCAAAAACTTCACCAGGTCCTTTTAGGAGAACCACCTAAACACACAATGCACTGTAGTCTGAAACTTGAGGAAGGCTGGGAGAATTGGGGTTGTTCAGCCTGGAGAAGAGAAGGCTTTGGGGTGACCTCACTGTGGCCTTGCAGTGCATGAAGGGAGCCCACAGGAAAGATGGAGAGAGGCTCTTGACAAGGGCCTGGAGTGACAGGGCAAGGGGGAATGGCTTCACACTGACAGAGAGCAGGTTTAGATTGGATATGAGGAAGAAATTCTTTACTCTGGAGTGGTGAGACCCTGGCACAGGTTGCCCAGAGAAGCTGTGGTTGCCCCATCCCTGGCAGTGTCCAAGGCCAGGCTGGATGGGGCTTGGAGCAACCTGGGGTAGTGGAAGGTGTCCCTGCCCATGGCAGGGGGGTTGAAACTGGATGATCTTTAAGGTCCCTTCCAGCCCCGGCCGTTCTGAGATTCTGTGATTCTATGAAGTAGATTATTTAGTCTGTAAAAAGTTCTGATCAGCAGAAGCATCTATGAGTCTGCCCTCCCAGGGGATCTCCATTATCATGGCCAGGCTAAAGGATGCTGAAGATTTGACCTGTACTGATGGTTTGGAAGGTGTGTGCAGTGTATCAGCTGCTACTCCTGAACTTGGTTTGGCCATACGTGGGACCAGTGTGGGTCCATAGTGTGGGTCCATCCTGAGAACAGCTGGTTACACATTCCCTTGGAATAGATCACTCCGAAAAAGCTCTGTGCAAGCAGAATCCAGTAGAAGGAAATTGTGGGGATGAATCTGCTGCAGCTGTCCTACAGCGGCAGCCTCATTAGGTGCAGGAAATTCAGAGAGAAACCACATGACAGTGCACTGGATATGCTGACACTGATGAGGAGGGGCAAATCCTCTTCCACTGGGACAGAAACAGCATCAGATGTTGGAGCAGGGGGTGACTGTCATGATTAGGGGGAAATGCTGAACAGCACAGGTGCACAGGCATCCTAATGCAATCACACTGCTCCAGGGTAAGCACTTGTCCTGTGGGATGATACTGAGGGAGCACACACTGGTGGCTTGCAGAGCCATCTCTTACACTCACATTCTTAAGAACTCAGAAAAGCATCCCCAGCCTTTTGAGGAATAACCACAGTGGGCACAATGGGAGTAAAAAGCAATCTTATCTGCTCATTGCCATGAAACCACCCAGAGGCAGACATGGAGCTCAGTGGTGGGCCCTCAGAGAATATTTCACATCGGTAACTGAAAGATGTCAGCCAGAAGCAGCTGTGACAGCTTTTTGGGCAAGCCAAGTGGTAAATTGACGGCATGTAGTGACACAGATCCAGTTCAGCTTCAAAACATCTCGACTGGGGGCAAGAGGAGAGCGAGCCACATGCTGCTGTCAGCTGTGCCAGCGCCTGTGACAGCTGGAGACCCCAGGCTTTGCCGAGCTGTCAGCCATATGGCAAATGAGGTACAGAACCATTCATCTGCATTCCCACAACAATCCTCTCTGGATAATGCAAGCATGGGGCCATGGCAGCACTCATCAGACTTTGCCACACTTCTCTCCAGCAAAAGCAAAACCTGCACACTCATCCCACATGCACCTGCAGTTCAGGTAAGTGGGGAAATAGTTCATGGTGCCATTGACGCAGCCACGCAGCTCAGTCACCAGCAGGATGCTTTTGGCATGGCAAGGTCCTGCCAGCTTGGCTTGCCTGAGCTGCCTTGCTGGAGCTGGATACAGCCCTGGGCTCTTGCCTTCTGCACAGAGAATTTTCTCTGAAGTCTTAGGAGGGTTATCAGTGATAAAAACAGGGCTAAACTTCAAGGGATTTGGTTCTGGATTAAAGGAGGATTTGAATTTGACACTGGAGCCATTGGGAGGGGAGCCCCCTCCACCCCTGGTTGTAGGAAGTTGATGCGATTGCCATCTTTGATTTTTGTTTTCAAGAGTTAACAAAACCAGCAAACCCTGATCTTCCCCCAGGGCTGAGCTACAGAAACTGGCTGGGATGAAGCACTTCAAATTCCAGACAGACACTGTAATAAAATGTGGAAATTGGATGCAAATTATTTACTACATTTAAGATACCACATTATTTACTGGTACTGCAGTTTGATAATCACAGCAATAATTTTCAAATTACCTTTGCTCAGCATTCACTTTTATGAGTACTGAAATGCTTCTTAATGTTCTTAAGCAGAGAATTCTTAAGCAGAGAGGATTTCTAACACTTGTCCCATGCTCCTAAATTGAAACAACTTGCAAATGACTACGGAGGCCCAATGAACTGAAGACTGACTTTGAGGGGCACAAATGGCAGTGAAACATGATTTCTTTACAGACCACAGCAAATTCAAGTAATGATTTGTTGCAGACTACACGGGAAGTCTTACATAAAACACTACATTAAATTCATGTCTCTCAATTCCTGGTTAGTGGGGAAAATAAACAAAAAGCCACTAAACCAACTTTCTTCTCCTACAGTGGCTGGCTGTGTGTTTCTGAAGAGCACACAAGTCCCTGAAGCCAGTAGAACTGAGATGATAATCTGCACCTGATAAGCTGCACCCTGCGACACCTGTTCAGTATTGACTTGCTCAGGCGTAGTTGTTGGCTGGGACACATGGTAAACCAGGACATCAGATACCTACTGGGAAGAGGTGGAAGATCAGAAATAGGATCTGGGAGCCAGTATCTTGCCATACTACATATCCAGGCAGGCAGGATTGTAAAGTTGACTATGAACAGGAAACTTTCCTCTTCCTTGAAGTCAATTATCCATTAACAAATTAACCAGAACAACTGGACAAGATACATCTGAGTACTTCAGAATAAACACAGCAAGGCAAGATATGCTGAGTCTCACAACTTCTAAGAGATGCTCAGGGAGAACAATCTCCCAGAAGCTATCCTCCATCAAAATGATCTGACTCAATATGAGGAGACACTGAACATAATTATTACCTGATGGTCAGCATTCAGTTGTGCTTTCCTGATGTCTGCACCCTTGGATAAAGGCAGACATGGATTACTTAACTGATGATGCACACAGTGTGTATTTTTGTCCAGAGCCATCTATAAACAAAAACACATTTATATGCTTATTATGTATAATGCAAGAAGAAATAAAAAAGCAAACCCAAAGCAATGAGTCACTTCCCTGAAAGCAATTTGCTTAATCACGTGCATGGTCATGCTGAGTGATGCTGCTGTGAGTATGTGGACACATCTTCAGTTTGGTTTTCTTAATGACTAAAAGAGAAATGTCTGTGAAATACTCATCCACATCAGCAATTTAATGTGTTGTCTCATTCCTGTGCTTTTGCTAATTAAGGATGTTGCGTGTGATAGGCCAGGGCAGCAGGTAGCAGTGAGATATGAACAGTGAGTGCTCTGCTCTGTGCCACACCACCAGCACAGAGGAGCAGAGCAGGACAAGCCTGGAGTGAACACAAAGCTGCTCATTAGCTTTCTGAGGTGCCTTCTGAACTCCCCGTCACTGGAAGTGATCAGCCCTTTGACACGCCTCTGCATTGCAGCTTTGGCTGCTGTCACACGAAGATGGAATTTCTCTCACCTAAAGCGCTAGGGCTAGTTCTGAGAGCTGCCTTTCAGGGTAATGGGAGAGATCCTCTACTCACAACCACTTGCAAGAGCCACAGGAGCTTGCAGGTACTAAGTTCTCCTAAGGATTAAGCAGTCAGCAGAGGCAGTGTGTCATCATAAAATATAAATTGGTATCATCATAACATATAAACTAGCATAATTTTATGGTAGGACTCTTACTCCAGGATTACCATCCTTATTCTCACTGCAAAGCCATATTTGCTTCCTGTAGTCCCTACCCCATGAAACCGCTTGGTCTGCAGCATCCTCTGGGGGCTGTGCACCCAACACCTCATCAGACAAATGCTGGGTGATCTACTCCATAACTCTGTCCTTCCTTCCTACTCTGGGAAAGCAGTGATGCTTTCAGCAACACAAACCAGCTGGATGTAACCAAGTCTGAAATGACTTACAGATTTCAAATTTACCACCTGTATTTTCTCGACCCTGTGTGTTTCACAGGAAGTTTATTGCTCAACCAGAAAACTCTTTGCAGAATTACAATGCAGGCTTTTGCTCACAGGACAGAGTAGATATTTGTATTTCACAATCTGCATTTATTTGACAAACTCACAGTGAGAGATTTTGTTCTACTATAACCACAGATTGTCTTATTTACAGAGTAAAACTAACCATTAGTCTAGTGAGACAACTAGGCAAACACTATTAATTATCAAGTGTGTAAACAAAATCGGTCTGCATCAGCATTCACAAAGCTGAACCTTTCCACCACAGGGAAGCCTTCACCTTTTGTCTGTTTTTCTTGGATTTGCTCTCCAGGGGTGAGGTTCAAACAGCCCACAAGGTGCCCCTCTTGCCATCACCCCCCTACTGTAAAAACTGCTCCCATTTTCATAGGGGACATTGGGGAAGAGTGTGAATCAAATCTAAACACAGAGGACCTGTGGAGAGATACTGAGATGTTTAATCATGCTCTGCACACACTGAGCTCCCCTCTTAGGCTGGATGTTTTGTTCTGGTCCCTGACAACACACACTGCCAAGAGATCAAGCTCTCATATATGGATCCAGCTCTCACAAGCCCATCACACATTAGTGCTTCTTGTAATGCTCAAGGCTAGATTTTCAGTTGATTCAGCTGCTTTTTTGGGATCACAGAAATCCTGTCAAGAAGACTAAAGTGCATGGAGGACCTGTGCTGGTAAACCATAGCACTCCAAAACCCAGAACAAAGCAAAGAGCAAGCTCTGCTGAGACTCATACCCTTGCAGAAAAGGTATTGGTTTCCCAGTGCCACTGTATCTTTGTGAACGTGCATCCTCCCTTTAAAGATTTCATCCCAAACCATGAGCCAGCAATCCACAAGAAGCTGTAATTCTTTTATAACACTCATAAGGGTCCATAAAATCCATCTAGTCTTTTGGTTTTTTCCCTGATACGGACTTTTTTGTCAAGAATCAGCTGTCAAATAGTGGAAGCACCATGTTTTGGAGAGCTGATCAACCCAGTCCAATTTTGGTACCTCCTGAGGCCTTCCTGCTTCCTGAAGGATCTCCTCTGTCTACTTGAATTTTGTGTTTGATGGAAATGCTCTTCAGCCTCCAAGTCTGAAAAGTGCAGGTTTCAAACACACCTGGTTTTATTCTGGGTAAGATCCCATGCAATCGGTTTGCATTGCTCCATGTGGGATTTGCTGATCTGCTGGGATCAGAACTGGAGCGAGTGCTCATCCATGGAACACCTCCCATGAAATGCCTTGAATGGAGAACCCAGACAAGAGCAAAGCTTCCTCAGGGAGTTTTCCCCCCTTGCTTGCAGGGGCCATGGGTACTTCCTTCTGCACCCATAAATTCCTGGCACACCTGTATTTACCTGTTACAGTAAAGAAATATAGGAGTGCTCAAGCTGCACTTTAGCCCTGAGGCATCTGCAAGACAAAACTGGCTCTGGCTTGTTCAGCTCTGATTCCAGGAAAACAATTAAATCAAGCCCTGAACCACACACAGGATGACAACAGATGTGCTTTACCTGCCTTTGATAAATATTTGGTCACAAAAAACCTGTCACAGGTGGGAACACAGATTCTAAGTTGCAGCCCTCCATGCACCTGCCTTTTACAGTTCCTTGCTCCAATACTTTTTCATGAGGGATATAAATGGGAGTGACCCCCACAGCAGAAACCAAGAGAGTTCAGGCCAAAACACAAACAAGACTGGCATAAGAAGACTTATTTTTACAGCCCCACTGCAAACCAGACAATTTGTGGTTTTAAAGTGTGTGTCTGTCTTAACAACTGCCTTAACACGCAGCTGAAATAGGATGCAATTTATCTTTGGGTTTGGGCTTTTTCCTTTTCCTTAATATGCCAGGACCTCATGTGGATTAGGCACCAGACTCAGAGTGAATTTGTGCAGAGGGAGAATCACACAGAGAATCACCTGTTTAATCTCTGCACTGACTTTGGGCACTCACCTTGAGCATGCTTCTCTGCGTTTCTTTCTGGCTGGTTTGGGGAGTTTCTTGCTTAACTGGCTGCTTTCTCAGAATCTCATTTTCCAGTGTCCACGTGCTGCAGTGCATAAACACATTTATGGGTGCTGTCCCACAGAGTTTGTAAAGCAGACAGAAAAATTTTAAAAATTCCATGTCCAGAGCTTCGCTTTTTCTAACATTTGAAACAGTAATAGAGAAATGGAGGTTCTGTGAGTATGAACAGGCAGCATAAATTCCTTCTTCAGCTGAAAGACTGCAGTCACCACAAGATTGGTTTAATAAATCCTTAGTCATGCAGCTTCCATCCCTCAGCTCTGATGCAGTAAAAAATATAAGGAATTATTAGTTTATCACTGTGACCTCTGCATTGAGACTGCTGCTTAATGATGCAATTCCCGAGGTTCAAGCCCAAGTTAAATTCCTGAGTTAAAGCCATTTTCTTGCTGTAAAATTCCCATGTTGCATTTGAAGCATTTCCCTCTGATACATTAAGAGCTTTTATAGCTGGCAGGTGACAACTGAGGTGAGATCAATAAATACAGGGCCACTCTACCCATTCCAGCCTTGAGCTCCTTTCTAAAGACAACCTGCAAACAGGAAAGATGCTGAGTGTTTTCACTTTAGTTTCTCTTCTGATGTAAAAGCAGATCTGAAATAGCTTGACATTAGAAATAGCAAGGCTTGTTTTCAGTTCCTTACTGGAGATTTCTTTTGGAACAAATTCTGTTTCTTTTTGAAGGGGTTTTTAAGTCTTCTTGGAATGAAACTGAGGGGTATTTGACTGTGGTTGCTAAACACTCAGACGATAAAAAAGATCAGAAATGTAAACTATATGGAAGGGAGTGCAGAATTAAGAGTTCTAGGAATACAATTTAAGGAAAGTTAAATGTAGGGTTATATATACTTTTTAATAAGTATAATGAAAAGCAGAAGTATCACATAGGGAAAAACAACCTATTGCCTATCTGGTCTTCTTTAAAATTAGATAAAGGAATGAATTTCTGGAGCAAAATCCCCAATCAATAAGGGAATACTCAAAAGGATTGCAAAATGTCAAGAGAGAGTATAAAAGCAAGAAATGGAAAGTACATATGAGACCATAGAAGAGTTAGTACTGCCTCGGTCATACAAGCTCCCATCCTACCAACCTTAAAATTACAGTCCTGTTGTTTTGCACAATTACACAGTAACTACCTCAAACACAGTAACAAGTTGGAGAACAGCAAACCATTTAAAATCTCTCTCCATAAAGACAGGCTGCATGATAAACTGCAGTTCCTCAGCTGTGCAAGGAGCTCAACACAACCAGCAGTATTTAGAATTGCCACTGTACTTCCACTTGCAAAGGCTTCACAAATATTTGGGCATAAATAATCCTCCCAGTCAGGTTCTTTTTGGCACAAGCTGGAGGTTATCAGTCACTTCCACTGGTGTGAGTGAGGAACACTCACCTGCACCCTCATGAGCAATTCTGGTAGCCAGAAGGGTGGCAACATCCACAATGGATGACACAAAGCAGAATTTTCAAGTCCTTTTTTCTTCTTTTTGTGATGTAGGTCTGCTCCTGGCCTTCTCTTTGAGAGACAAGTAAATATTGTTATTCCTCATGGCAATAACACTCCGGTCTCAAATCATCTTTTGGAGTATCACTGCATCCAGAGAAATTTCCAGCCTGTTCCCTCTCCTATTAAAGCTATTGACAAGGTAAATGATGATTTATTGATGCTGTGTTTCTGCAGCACAGAATTTTTAGCAGCAATAAATCTCTGTTCAGACAGATGATGTAATAATCTGAGCTTTCTACAAATGACTTAATGTTTCTTTACAAATGACTTAATGTTTCTTGGTGGCTCCTAGAACAGTTCATATTCCCTAACTGAATGAGGGAATACATGACGTAGTTTCAGTAAAAGGTTAGATTTTTAATTTTATTTTATTGTCTTTCCTGTCTGGGATGGTAAATTGGTCCAGTTGATCATAAAAAAAGATGTGCTACTTCTCAGCCTTTTCTATCTGTGGATTTTTAGGTACTTTGTGACTCATACAATAAAACCAAATGGAGAAATAAATAAACCACAGGGCCACGTCTGGATCCACACACTCCACCCTTCTTAAGGAGTGTGAGTCAAACTTCATTCCACCAGCACTGGGATTTTGATGGACACTTTTTTTTATAAAGGCTGATTCCTTCAAATACACATGAACACACACACATGCCCACGCCAGCATTCTAAAAAGGAGATGGTCCCTTAGCACAGCTTCTGAGAACACCTGCTAATTCCCTTAATGCTGGCCATGTTTCTTCCCACGGTCAGGTAAAGTTTAAAAAGTCCCTTTTGTTGTGTGTTTATAGGACTGGCATTGAGTACAAGATAAATCACCTTCTGTTGGCAAGATAGATATTACATAAAAATCACCAACAGCTTATTGCATTTCTAATTCCCTTTATTTCAAGCACCTTAGCTCAACAAGACCTGCAATTTGGCTTGCTCTTTCTTCCTCTGGTCATTCTACTAGACAATTTTCCTTACAATATAGTCCTTCTCTGTATTTTTAATTAAAATACCATCATTAGAATGCACACAGGAGAAGACAGGTGAAATGTTAACAGGGTCCTTTCCACTCTGAAGAACAACTGCAAGAAGAGATACTGTGGTGATAAAACCCATTAATGAGGGGGAAGAGGCAATGTGTAAGTGAAGCTCTGTCACTAAAGCCATAACCTCACTCGTGCACAGAAGTCAGGGAGGCGTCATCCCACAGGTGATGTCAGAAGGGGACAACCTCGCTGGAATAGGAAGGGCAGAGGTGACAATGGATCAGAGGAGCAGCATCCTTGAGTTTAACAGTGTAGGACTGAAATTCAGCTGTGAACTGGAAGTAAGGGTAAGTGCTGCCATGTTCTGCCATTGACAATGATGTGGATGGTGCCTGCTTCTCTGAATACTGTACCTGAAAAGATCTTATTTTGGCATCAATCAGGAGTTTTGGTGAAGGAGTGTTTCTAAGAGAAAAAACTCAATTGTGAGTTTTAGTGCCTTTTTTAAATATGCAATGGCTTGAAGTTTTGTTGTTCACTCACATTCGGGAGCTGTCTCTCTAAGGACTCCCTTTCCTGGCAGATCCCCACACTAGTTCAGTGATGAAATTTTCACAAGCAAAGGGGTGTAGTCTTGGCTGAAATTTTTAATTGAGATGCATTTGTTGTTTTTATTCCTGATTGCCTCACTGATGTTACCACACACCTCAGAGCAGCATTACAGGCAAGAGCAGCAGAAATATGTCACCTGCTTCATGCCATTGCAGCCATCCAGTCTCTGGGAACCTCTCCTGCTCACAACTGATGTAATTTTACAAATAACATGTTAATCTTGCAGATCTCCAGCTATTTGCCCTGTTTTATCAGTGCTTGTATCTATCTGCTCCATGAGGTAAGTCCATGCCTGGAGAAGATGTGGCAACTCCAGAGTTACTGTACAAAAAGTGATTTGCCACTGCTCCACAAGGAACTGGGACATTTGGCCACTTGCTCTGGCTTACAGAAGGCATTGCCTGGTGCTTTAGACAGAAAAGGAAGAAATTGCAGCAATTTAAAACAAAACCAGGAAGTTTTACCATTAGATAAGTCAAAATTGCTGGACCAGATGTGGTAACTCTTGAAGCATGAAGCAGCTTTATCAGTAGGTTACTTATGAATTATTCCTTGGTGAATGTTTTATTTTTCAAGAGTTCTTAAGTGACTTTTTTTTGCAATTCTACTAGATTCAAAATAGTTCTTGGACAGGGGAATGGCACAATTGGATAGGGTAATAACACAATGGCATAAGCTCTTCCTTCTTGGGTTTAGTTGTGCTACATCATGATATTTTTAAAAGTCCAGCTAGTGAAATGTGATTTTTACTGGCAACAGAAGTAGCTTTTCATCTTTTTACCAAATCAAGAAAAGTGAAGAAATCCTTGACCAGGCTGCAGACAATTATTTTTAATGTAGTGATAGTTTGTTCTTTGACAAGATTAGCTCTGTTCACCTAGCTGGTAGACTGTGAATTGCATGCAAAATACAGCATGTGAACTTGAAATCAAATGAAGAATGGATATAAAAGAGCAAGCTCCAAAAAGCACAAATGTAGTGATCACTTGGCTAAAATTAATGGTGTGGCTTAGTCTGACAAGCCTTGTCTGACAAGCCTAGTCTGACAAGATTATTTTAATAAAATAGGTCCTTCCAGAGAGGGAAGGAACTAGCAGAACACTCTGATTAGCATCTCTTGTGATAAAACTTCTGTTACTGCACCTGAACTTAGTGTGGAGAGTCACAGCTTTGGATTTTGCCCAAAGCACCCCAAACCTCAGGGTGCAGAAGTGTTCAGTGAAGTCCACTTTCACAAAATGTTTCACCTAAATACCTGCTTACTGCAAAGTATGTTTTGTTCCTGTTTTGGCAGCAACTGATGTTGTCTAACAAAAAATCGTCTAAAAAAGCAAAATCAGAGGAGACTAGATGAGAGCAAAACCATTCTCAGGGGCAGCCTAAGAAACACATTGACAGCAGTTCAGTGCCAGCATGCCATTGCCAGAAAACCTCTCATGGTCAATAAAAGGCAACAAAAGGCCTGACTAAATCTATGCAACATTCAGTGTGCCATCAAGAGCTCTAAACTCAGGCTCCAGTACAACTTCTAGGGGAAAAAAGATCTCTCAGCCAGATGGTTTGACAGGAATACATTGCACCAGTCCTAGAGCTCTCCAGAAAGCTTCCAGGTGATCCCAGAAGCTGAGAGCAGTGTGATTCTTACAGCATCCATAGGAACACATGGGGAAAAGGAGTTTTCAGATATGCTCAGGGCTATCAGAGACTACAGCAAATGCCCCTTTCAGGGAATAGTAAAGAAGCAACACCTCTTGATGGCCACTGCTGACTGGGGATTACCAGCTGCAGAAGCAACTCACAGTCCCAGCCATGAGGTTTAAATGTTTACCAGTTGAGTAACAGGTTTGTAATATAGAATACAAATGAAAAGGAGGCATTTGAACCTAAAGAAAAACAAATGTTGCTGGATCTCCTTATTCTACTCTCCTCCCTCTGACTGATGTCCTTTGACCTCATTGGGTGTGCTCCTGCGAACAGCCACAGGACAAGCAAATACTACTTGTGTAGTGCCAGTTACAAAGAGGATCACATAGTGGTTTTGGCATCCTGTAAAGTAGCATAAACATTTAAAAATGATGAATTAAAAAGAAAACAAAACTGCTTGGAGAGGAGCTACAAAAATATCAAGCCAAAGAAGAGCCAAATTCTCCTCAGCACTGTAAGATGGTATATGAAGATGTGGAAGCCACAAACTGTTCTGGGTAGTCCAGATTGGACATTAGGATATGTTTTTGGTGGGAGGATAGAAAAACACTGCAATAGATGTCCTTGGAGGTTTTCAGGACCTTGCTAGACAAGACAACTCATTGTAGAGTTGGTGGCAGCCCCAGTTCAAGTGGGTGTTTGGACATAATGATTTGCTGAGTCCCTTCCAGCCAGTGTTGCTGTGCTCCAGGTTCACAGGCACAGACAGATCTGGAAAGCAATTAAGAGAGTAGTTTCATTTATGCTAGGAGGTAAACATGTGATGTGGCAGTATTTCTGCCATTTTTCATGTTATTATCTTGCTGGTGTACGCTTCCAGATCTTACTTATTGCAACAAACATTTATGAAAAGTGAGTTAAGATATTCTTTTCCCTCTTCAAATATTTGACCAGTTGTTCACTTCTGAAATATTTTCTTCTGATGAGAAATTTCTCCATCTTCTCTGAAGAATTTGGTTGCTGTTTGCTTTTGTCACATTTTTCCTCTCCATATTCATTGCCATGGTGTTTTCTTAGTAGCCAAAACTTAGGGTGCAGAAATAAAGGTTTCAGTTGTGATTTTACAGCTGCTCCGTGGGTCAGTCCCCCACCTCTATATGGAAAAGAATCACAGACTGGTTTGGGTTGGAAGGGACCTTAGACACCATCTCATTCCACCCCCTGCCAGGGGCAGGGACACCTTCCACTACCCCAGGTTGCTCAGAGCCCTGTCCAATCTGGCCTTGGATGCTGCCAGGGATGGGGCAGCCACAGCTTCTCTGGAAGAAGGAGGACAGGAGTCTCATTAAAGAGTAAAGATCCCTAGTTAGTTCAGCTGGTGAAAAATTTCCAGCTAGTGGAAGAACTCCAATATATGCAATCTCTTTGGAAATAGCCTTGGAGCTATGTTTTTTACTAAGGAATGCTGCCGTCCCAGGGAGACAGGAGACTAGTTAAATCCTAGAAACCTAAGAGAGTTTTTGTCCATGCTTACACCTTTTTGTATGCAGTCCCTATCATCAGACTGTCTGCTCTGACCCTCACCAAACCAGGCCAGATATTTGACTGCTTCTCATCCTTCCATAGCTACTCTCTTTGGTCAGTAATCCTTCTGAGTACACTGATCTTTTTCCACAGTTTTGAGTTAACTCAGGTGGTCAAGCTGTGGTCATGCACGGCTAATTACAGTGGAAGAAGAAAAATGAGTACATTGATTAACATTCTGTTCCTTTGGAGAGACTGAGAAATGGCTTTGGCAGCTCCAGCCCCACCGACACCCTGCTGGCAGCTTATTGCCTGTGCTTCTGAATCGCAGTAATTTCTGAAAAACGTGGCAGATCCTTGACTGTTAACTGGGAGGGTAAGAACAGAGTTCCGGGGATTTGATGTTTGATGCAGTTTTAAAAAGCTTTTCTTCCCTGGGCCCCCTGTGGCCTTTCTCCACAGCAGGCTCGAGCACTGCAGGCTTAATTACTCGCTCTGCTTCCATTGGTGCACAGCGCTCTGTGCTCCTGAGGGCTCTGGAAGAATTCCATCCAACAGGACAGTCAGAGAGATCCAGCATCACACCACTGGTCCAACTGGTCCTGTGTAATGTGCCCGAGCTGACTGCTCTACCTCTCTGTGACATTGGACCCATTCAGGGACAGAAGGCTTTGGAATCAGTCCATGGGAACCAGGAGACTTTTCGTTGGCTTAAATTAAGACCTTAAACATACGTTCTTTTCTTTAGGGTTCTGCCTTGTTTTTATCAGACCCAACTGTTTTCTTCATGCTGTGACAATTAATTGGATTATTTTCATTTAAAGATCCAAGCCCACAAGAGAAGTGGAATGGAACGGAATTGTTTTCCTTTCCCTGCTCTCCCTCATTAGTAGTCTAAACAAGTGTGAGGCTGCATTAAGTTTGTAGCTATTTTGTTAGCTTGAAATCACTTTCTTCTCTCCTGCAGATGGAGACTGCGCTTAGATCATTATATTCCAGGGTGCACTTGTGGTATATTAAAAGTGAAAAGGCTAGTTACGGAATTTATGCTTGCAATTACCTTGGTAGTGAAAAAGGATGGCAACAAAAGTAAGTTTCACAAAGAAAAGGAGCAAAAAGGAAATTACAGCATGTTTACATAATTTTTTTTTTACTATGAAAAGTGGCATGAAGAGCTGTGTGAAAAAATCTCTAGGCTAAATTGGGCAGATGTTGACATCTCTGCAAACTCTGCCTGCAACACAGGTGAGCTTCCAAAATGTCATCCCATTTAGTAGGTTCATCTTCAAAGGGTGGTTGTCTCAATTTCACGTGGGCTTGACCCGCAAATGCAATGGTTGACCAGTTCGTCTCCTTAGTAACCTTTGAAAACTCTTGCTGGAATGCCAAAGCTGTTGTGAAGCTGTCAGAGCTGTTCGTGCTTCATCTGGAAACCTTCAGAGGGTCACTTTTGGGATGAGTGGGAGAAGGTACTTGTTCTTTATTGACATTAAAACTTCAGAATGCAAGAGATTTTGCTGGGTTAGGCCAGTACACTGGACATCTTCATGTGCCAGATTCAATTACAGACAGTGCATGGATGTGTTTGTAAGTAGGACAGACAAATGGACAGGGATCCCAGAAAACTTCTGTCAACTGAGAACTGATTCTTGATAGCTTATCAAGACTTCACCAGCAAATCAGTTAATCTTCTCCTAAAAAATGGGTTAATTGTCTGTATATATATAGTGATTGTGTGAGACATGGAGAAATTGGCTCTTAAACCCCCATTTCGAATGACAATTACACTTTGATTTTGAAGTGTTTTGCCTCCTGCTTCGCATTAGGTGCTAAAGCCAATTTGCAAAGCCAGCTCATTTCAGAACTGACCTTTGCCAAACTGAGAACTGTCACTTTTTTGTCCCTGAAGATTTTTCCTGCATTTAATTGATGTGTGAGATACACCCAGACCTCAAGAGCTGACAGCTCTGGTTCTGCAAAGAGTTTTCCCTCTCTGTGTAGCAGAACCAAAGTTTACTGGTTGCTGTCTAGGTTGGAGAAATGTCCTTTCTGCAACTTTGTCACTGAACATCAGATTAGTATTAATAATCTAGAACAGACTTCTCCTGATAATAAACAGCAAAAAACAAGGAAAATACCCCCTATCCTGTTCAGTAAGAAGAACCAGTGATGAAAGGCCTCTCAAGAGCATGCTTCACACACCCTGGAAACAGAGGAGAAGCTCTGCCAGGTTGTCAGTGGTTGGGGAAATGCAGTAGGAACAGTCAGGTACTGCTGAGTGGACTTAGGGAAGGCTCTAGGGAATGGAGCTGGAAGACAGTGAGTGAAAGGATTGGAAATGTAAATCAAGAACGTAGCAGAGCAGGGGTTGCATCTCTTTGTGAGTATTTAGGATGGAGTTTTTCAGGCTTTCAATTATTCCATGGAAATGGAGAGTATTGGGGGAACAGGGCAGAAGAAAGCAAATAACCAAAGCACTTGCCTAAACCCTGGGATTTCATCACCATCATCTCCTTTTTTTCCAGACTCATGGTTCTGTGAATTTTGTGAAAGTTTAGGAGAGGAGAGCTGATTTAAGATTTTTGAGCCTTTAAGGATTTGCAGTGCTTCCCTAACCTTGGATTCGCTAAACTTTGGGTTAGAAAAACCTCCCAAGTTCTTTCTGGTGATGCCTTTACACTGCGCTTACTTCTTCCACCATGGAAACAGCGGCTCTGCTCTTGAGACTCCTTGATCCTTGGACCTGTGGTTTTCTCAGGTGATCTCTGGCCATTGCTCTGATCCCTTCCCTCACCAAACTCCTCCCTTCCATGCAGCTCCTCTGAGGTACATCTGGATCATTCATGTTAGCAATGGAGTGCCTGAACATGACCACAAGCTTATGGTCTAAGCTTATACCACTCCTTTTCGCACAAATCTTTCATAGTTCCAGAAGTGCTTCTTCACAGCCCCACTGAGATTTATACCATTTCCTTGTAATCCATCCTCTTACCTCCCATACTGGCTCCATACATTGAGCTACAAACTCTGGAACCACAAGTTTTGACTCTTCTACAACTGACCATCAATCCATGAGATAGCAAGAGGAAGAGCTTGTCACTCCAGTCCCACTCTGTGGGACCAGAACCACGACTGTGCCCTGTGACTGAAGTGTGGTGTTCTGAGCTACATCACGAGACACGGCAGCTCCAGTTCCAGTCAGATTGGTCAGTCTCTGAGCCTCCTGTGCCTGTTCTGCTGTCCTTGGTTCACTGTGCTGTGGTGCCAGCCAACCCTTCCAAGCAAGAACATCCTCTCCCTAGGCTCTTCCAGAAGCTGTGTTCACTGGGATAGCTCCTGGGACTTCAGTATCAGGCCCTAAAATAGATGCATTAGAGTTGAAAAACAGGGAACAGAATGTAACAGCAAGTTGCATCATTTTGTTTACATCTTGTTCCAGTTTCTTTTTTCCCTAATTTATTTTGAGAGCTTTATGTCAGACAGAAAAGCTGCACTTGATCACCATATAGGAAGCAAGCGTTGAGTAAGAAGACAGACTGTGTGGTTAAGCTTGCAACACACAGTGATCTCCCATGTCTCGGGATAATGTGAAAAAAACAATGGATTTAGCAAAGAATCTGCAGAGAATCTTTGCTAAGAAGAAAAAAGCATATGATCACCGCTGAACCAGTGTAAGAACAGATCAAATATACTGGCTAAGAATAAGATGTCTGGAAAACATGAGTATTTTTGTTTAATGTATTATTTTGTATCCCTGGGATTGACTGGGAAAATCGTCACCTTCATTTTTCTCTGGAATTTTAAAGAAAGGACAATGCAGGCTATGCTAACTGATGAATAATAGTGGGCTTCCTTAATTAAAAATAGTTATTATTAGTTAGTGTATTTGTTAACTTTTTTTGTTCCAGACTTTCCATGTTTCTTTGTTTATGGAAAAAGATCATGTACTAAATATGTCTCTTGCAAGTCCACCAAGGATTTTCTCCAAGGAGAATCCAGGAATAATATTTTAAGGGATGACGTTGTTTAAGCAAACTCAGCTATAAATATTTTAATTGCTTACAAAATGAATTGAATTTGTCACATCCTTAACTCCTGCACGAGGAATCTGGTATCTGTGTGCCAGGAAGAACTATACTGTGGGTTCCAAACTGCCTGCAAAAGTCACAGCCAAGCCAGAAATTCATGCTAAAAAAATACCACTACTTACATGGGAAAGAAGTCATTTCACTGGTATTGAAAATTGGCAAAATCCTGGTTTTGGAAGGGCTGCTGGGAGTTGCTAAGATGTTCAGGATACGAGTTGACAGTCTGTAAGGTGACTATACCAATTTCCTTGATTTTGTAGAACTGAATGAGTTGCTTTGTTCCTTAGACTACACACATGGAAATACAAATGGTTTCCCTGTGACATAGATGCTATTAATATAAAAAAAGTTGTCTGGGCTTTCAGGAAAGTATAAACTAGAACTTTCTCAGAAAGGGTGGGGATATAGAACAGTCTGTGGTTGCCTGTATGGAACAGAGCTGGACTGTTTCAAATACCCTCAAAAGGCACCTCGTTTTTAAAATTGAACTAATATTAATTATTTGTTGACATCATCTAATTTTTTCCTATTTTTAAGAGCCACAGCAAATGATGTGTTCTGCCTCTAGATTAAGAGGTGAGGCAAAAATTATATACCCCTGGTTAAATTCATGTTTTGTCCATACTTTGAGAGGTGAAATTCTGGTTTCCTTACTTCCAAAAATGTAAAAGAAATTGCAACATGGCAACACGACTGATGAGAGTGTGGAATGGCTTCCAGGCTAGGAATAAAGAAAACTGAGAAGGAACAGGATATAAAAAGAGGAGTAGCACTGCCAGGATGGACATGGATTGACAGTTCACCGTCTGTGCTGGTAACAAAATCAGGATCTACACCAAGATGCTCTCAGAAGATGGTTCAGGACAAGCCAAAGGAGGAGAATTTCACACAACAGGCTGTCCCATGTGCTGGGAATACAGGATGTTTCCAGGCTTTTAAGAGTAGAGGATTTCGAAGAGCAAACCCTTGGAGTTCTTATTTAGACAGATGTCATCAGGCTCAGGATAGGTGAAGGGTGAGAGGGTTTTAAAGGAATCCTTTGTGATTTTTTTCCATTCTTCCTTTTCCCTAGATGTCAGCCCATGATCACCAGGAAGACAGAAATGTGACCGAGACACAGCCCAGCTCTGAACCAGTGCAGATGTTCTGATGTCATTAGGTATTTTTAAATATTGATGATGACTTCCTAAAGATGGAGCATGGCAGGAAACAACTGGGTGAGCAAATCTTACTTCTATGAATGGTCTCACAGAAGTAAACCCAATGAATTTCTGAGTTGTCTCATTCTTCAAGAGTTTGCAGATCCAAGATCTTAACCATTTAATTCAACTGTGAAACACTGCACATGAAATATGACAGTATGTGCCTCCTTTTAAATTTGCATTCCACCTATCAAGAAATTACATTTTTGTCTATGTTGCAGCATTTTCTAAACATTTGATTCACTACTGTGCCCCACAGCACTCACAGCAACTGAAGATCTACAGTACACTCAGCAGGTGTGAAATCTTAGCAGAATTGTGTAACAGCACAATGTTAAAGTGTCATAAAACAGATTAAAGCATGCAGGGGGTTTTTTTCTGGCCTTCTACCTGTTAAATATCAAAAACATAGACTTCTGTTATTCAGACAGATCAGGGAGTTACAAGTAAAATGTGGATTACAAGTAGTATCAACAGCAGCTAAAAAAGTCCTAATAAGCCAGGAGAAAATTTGTGGGAATGTTTCTGAATGGCTTGCACTATGCTTACCTAGCTCTGCATTATTTCCTGACCAATCTTACATGTTCTGGAAATTTTCTGGCTTATTCTTAAGAAATACACCTGGATTATATTAGCAAAACAGTAAGAAAGAAAGAAAGGAAAGTCAGAATTGATTCCTAGATGTTGGTTAGGTAGTTGGATGCAAACTACTTGTGAATTAAACATTTATAGGTTATTTCTGATGCTGAGAAGGAGCTTTCATGGTTAAACCCCCCTCTGAATCTTTCCAAGAGACATCACCAGCACGACTCTGATACAGCAATTTGGATTTGTTACACCAATTGACTGCAAAGAAAGAAATGTCAAACCCTACATAAATGTCCTTTCTCTGACAAGCTCTCCCTCTTTTGAACTACAATAACGAGGACAACATTGTTTTGCTTTGCCACAGACCTTCCCCTAAGTTTTTTTGAAGGCTTCAGAGGCTTGGTGGAATTTGACAAGAGGTATTCGGGCTTTTGTGTTTGCCTTTAATTGCTGCGCCCCAGGGTGGATCCTGCTGCTGCTGCTGCTGCTCCTGCTGCCGCCCGGGCGTCGGAGCAGAGGGGGGCTGCAGGACCTTGGTTGCTTGTCACAGCTTGCAGGACCAGGACAGCACACAGCCTGCAGAAGTTTGCATGCTCAGAGCAAAGACTTAGTTTCAAAATGTTTGTCTAACTCCTATGCCTGGCAGCTTAAAGAGCTGCTGCCCTTGTACACGGTGAATAGGTGCTTGTATTTCTGTATTACGGGCTAACTCTGGAAATACACAGAAATAGAAGTTTATTGGGATGTTAGCAATGGTTACACTGCGTCACAGTTTGGGTTAAAACCTTAGGTATTTCTGTCAGCTCTCCCTCAATAACAAACTTCATCTGCCTGCACAGACAGCGCAGGTTTGGTTCTGCCACGGTTCATTTCAGGATGAGCACTTGGTTGTAAGTTTCTTTAGGTTTGCAGACCTTCAAAGACTATGGACAAGCTCAACTATTCATGAGGCATCAGCCCACTAACTTCAACTGCAACAGGGTTAATCAGTCTTTTATAGCAGTGAGATAACCTATGTATACAGCTCTGTTAAAAATACATATTTAAAATTAGAAAATTAAAATAAACCATGTGCGTTTTGTGATGGAATGTCCACTAACATAAATACTTTTACAGGCACATAAAAATAGAAACATTAAATACTTAATTTTTCCATAGGTCTGTTAAGCAACAGCCAGTGCTTTTATTAATATCTTGCTTTTCTTTTTAATTTCACTTTTATTTAGAAAAATTCACAACCCTGACTTATGAGGAAAGTTATATGGAATTATATGGAAAACTCGAAATGCAAACAGACATGCCTCATTCCTCTAAAACAAGAGACTGGTTCTTTATATGCCAGTAATATTTGTAGTCTTAGGGAACCATTTGTTTCCCTTTCTCTCTTGAAAATAATAAAATAAATGGAAGTTTTCCCCACTTCCCCCCTCACACATCCACATGCATGCACAGGACCAGCAAAACTCAGTAATTTTCCACTGGCACAACAGCCTTTCAGTGCTTGCCATCTGCTGCGCTGGCAGGACCCACCAGAGGAGCACTAGCAGCAAGGCAGGAACTGGAACGTCATGTTGTGAATATTCATTCCATTTTCATTGTCACAGCTGGGCCTCATCATCTCTCCGAGACTGACCTTGCCTCCCCTGACTTCCCTGTGGCAGCTTTGGGGAGCAGACGGCGGTGAGGTACTGAAATCAAAGCTTACAACTCATAACCCCCCGAAATCCCCAGTCAAAGCCAGTCCCCATCCCTGCTGGGGGGTAGGGGTGTCTGCCACTCCCACTGACCACTGTTACTGACACAGATTTTTAAGGACTTTTGCTCTGGGAAGAGTGCTTTAGTGAAACACCACTTTTCTAGATCTGTAACCACTTTATTTTGAATTTATTTATCGTAGAGTGTTTTTCCCCCTCTTGCTAATTCTGTTTCTGCGTTATGTGTCTGTGCTTCCAACACATGGTGAATGTGAGTGCACATTACCTCAGGTTTCAAACATGGAACCGGAGTTCAGATGTCCCAAAGGATAGTCAGTCCCTTCAGGAAGCACTCCCACACCTCATTCAACTTAAAACATGCTAATTTCAGCTTCTGTTATTTCAAACCTACCAAATCGAATGCTTTCAAAACCTGGTCTCAGCAGGTAGGTTCACAGTGCTCAGGGAGGTCTATGGTGGATTCCCTGGCTCTGCTTGCAGGTCCTGAAATTGTAAAGTCTCTGGGCTAGAAATCTGCTTTAGTGCACAGGGCTCCTCAGTTCCTTATCTCTACATAAAGACTAATGAGGTAAAATAAATCAAATCTGTCTGTCAATTAAATCCTCCTCATCAGCAACTCTCCTCAAGTCAAGTGATGATATCAAGGCAAACTTTCTCTTGCTTCCACACGCTCCATGTTCTGCTGGAAGCAGTTGAGTGTACTTTGTCAGTCCTCCAATCTGAGCTCACAGATTTGCCCTCTGCATAGCTGGATTTGTATGACATCTGTACCACTGCATCCTTGGGATAACAGCTTTCCCCGTAAGTGCTGCCATTTGTTTATGTTCAGGTAGTACTGAAACCACAGCAGGGTTTCACTGCTCTCCTGCCTGTGTTAACACCCTCAGCCTTGTGCTTCAGCAGTGGGACAGAAGGAGATAAATCACAGAACCACAGAATATCCTGAGTTGTAAGGGACCCACAAGGATCACAGTGGTCCAAACCCTTGCCCTGCACAGGACAGCTCCAGGAATCAAAGCAAAAGGCCTGCCAATGCTATGTTTCCACTTAATTCTCCTGTCTTCTCTTTGAGCACCTGCTGAGGCCAGTTTAGCTCCTGCCCTGTTAGACCCGTCACGAGGACGAGCTCTTCGGTGAGTCCTGACTACCAGAGGTTGCTGAGTACCAAGGTTTACAATGGGCTGGAGAGATGGGATCCTGGGATGCATTGGGAAGAGCATGGATTGCAGGTAGAGGGAGGTCATCCTGCCCCTCTGCTCTGCCCTGCGAGGCACATCTGGAGGGCCGTGTCCAGCTCTGGGCTCCTCAGGACAGGAGGGACAGGGAGCTCCTGGAGCGGGTCCAGCGGAGGCTGCGGAGATGATTTAGGGACTGGAAAGGCTGAGGGAGCTGGGACTGTCCAGCCTGGAGAGGAGCCCCAGCTGAGAGGGGCCCTCAGCCCTGTGTGTCCCTGTGTGCAGGGAGGGCTCCGAGCAGGGCCCACGCTGCTCGGGGGGTCCCAGCCATGGCACCAGAGGAACGGGCAGGGACTGATCCCAGGAAGTTCTCCCTGGACAGGAGGCAGAACTTCTGTCCTGTGCAGTGACCGAGACCAGAGATGATGGGGATTTTCCCTCGCTGGGGATACTCCAGAACCGTCTGGACGCAGTCCTGTGCCGTGTGCTCCGGGATGGCCCTGCTGGAGCAGGGAG
>NW_008246056.1:2039621-2088719 GCF_000691975.1 Corvus brachyrhynchos
GGTGCGGGAGCACAGGTGAGCCCGGCGAGGGGAGCGGGGCCGGGGCTGTGCGGGCACCCCGCCGGGAGGGTCACGGCTGGGCTGTACTTGTGCTACGGAACGTGGCTCTGGGCTTAAGAGTGTCCTGCCCTCTTTAGAAATAAATAAATAAAGGGACGAAATTATCTCCATAATGCGCTTAGAAAAGCAAGCAGAACCTTCACAAGTTTCCAGTCGCGGGAGGAACAAATCCCAAACCTTCTGCTGAGCCGGGGCACCCCGCCGGGAGGGTCACGGCTGGGCTGTACTTGTGCTACGGAACGTGGCTCTGGGCTTAAGAGTGTCCTGCCCTCTTTAGAAATAAATAAATAAAGGGACGAAATTATCTCCATAATGCGCTTAGAAAAGCAAGCAGAACCTTCACAAGTTTCCAGTCGCGGGAGGAACAAATCCCAAACCTTCTGCTGAGCCGGAGGAGTTTGGGATTGGGGCCCCCGTGGTTTGGCTGTCCGGCTCGTGCTCTGTGTCTTTAGACAATTCTCAGCGATTCAGGTAAAAGTTAATGCTAATAACAGAGGTCTTGCAGTTGTTTGGTTTTACTTGATCTGGAGCGCCTTGGGTTAGAATAGCAGAGTTCACACGCATGCCTCCGCTGGTGTACCTGGCTTCCTCTTGCAAAATCCTGACTGGGAATAAATGAGCCTTGCTCGAGCCTCTGAATCAAAAGCAATGCCGAAGTCTGTTTGGTTTTGGTTTTTTTTAAAAGCTTCCTGTAAGATACTTGGTGGGATGTACTGGTTTTGCTTTTACCTTCTCTTTGGAAAGCAGTGGGGTTTTTGTTGACTCTAGATGTTGGGGTTTGTCAGGTGTGCTGATTCAGTGTTTTGATTACAGTTTGTAAAAGTCACTTGAAGCAGAGGGATCTTGTTTATGAGTATTTATAGCGCTAATAAATCTCGCTAAGTTGTTGTGCCTGCACCATGAAAGGTGCCTAAATATACACAGGAGTCTGAAAAATTGTTTTCACTCCTTATCCTTTAGGAATGAAAGAATATCAGCTTTAATTTTACTCTGAAGAGTGAAAAGAAATAGTAGCCCACAGGCTACTGACCTGAGGTGATCAGTGGGCACCCTCATTGACTGGGAGAAATCTGTTACTGTATCTAGTAGAATTGCTGCAGTTTCACCTTCTGTGCCATATGTAGACACATTTTCCTTGTTTTGTTAAGAAATATCTTGGATAGGAAAAGTCAAATTTGCATAGCTCCACGAACTCATTTTTTTTTCATAACGTACATGGCATACTGTATGTTCAATTTAAATAATTTACTTAACAGAGCTTAAAAAATTCTAAACATTTATTCATTTATTTCTCAAACATTTCAGGGGAAGACAAATCCCAAGCCACTAGCTAAGCAGAATTCAGAAGTAGATATTTACAGAGGACAGGTATCATGCTTTAGTTCTTTCTGCCCCCTCCCCCTCCCTTTTTTTTTTCCCAGAAAGTTAGTCTGTCTTAAAAAGCACAGGAAACCCACACCCCATCTTTAACTTGCACTGGACTTGCACCAGACCCGTGCTCTTGGTGAGGGAATGTTCCCAGGAGAACAGAAATTTTGGATTTCTGTCAGATGATCTGTTGTGGACCTTCTTGTGTAAGCTTTTTGGTGCTGGCCTCAGAGGGTCTGATCAGCAGTGGAGTCCCTGGTGGGACTCTCCTGGTGGGATTGTAATAATGTGGGATATCACACTGGAGTTCAGTACATGCACGGTGCATGTGGCTGAGGTTTGCTTGCCTGTCCTTTCTCAGGAGTTCTGTGTAGCCTCCCTTTGCTCATCTGTCTTTTTGTCCCCGAAGTTTGAATGGTGGGTAGGAATTTTTTTAGTCCTTTAGGTTCCTGCTGTAGTTTGGGATGGCTCTTGAATCCTGTAGTGACCACAAGGAGCTTAGTCACAGTCTGTGTCCTCTTTATCTGTCTAGGCAGTGGGTTTGTCTTGCTTTCAAAGCTTGTCTTCCCCCTGTAGATTCAGTTTTTGCTCAGTCCATGTTTATTCCAATAAAAATATTGTTCTTCTACCAAGTTTAAGCTGAGCATTAGTTAAAATGTGAAGGCAGTTGATAAACTTTGATATTTGTATTCCAGGAGATGCAGGGTAGACATGGAAATTGCAGTTAAAAAAATTGCTTCTCTGAATGCAGTATTCATCAGCACAAAGCCTGCTAAGCTGATATTATATGGTAAATGGTTTGCTTTTAGTCTCCCAGAAAGAGGCTTTGTGTCTTAGAGTAATGGCAGTTGACATAAATCAAACATACAATTGTCCACAAAATCATTTAATCTTCTCTTGTTGCTCATTTCAACATATAGCTGCACTTAGAGCAGACCTGCCACTAGTGGTAATTGCATTGCTGTGGCTTGAAAATATGGGTTTGATAAATAACTGGAGTCTAATTTTTGAGATAGGTTGGTGCAGGATTTTTCAAAGTCTGGTGATTAAATAACAGCTTTTGTTGTGCAAAAAATTGTTACACTAAGGGTAAGCCAATTTAATATTGTGGGGTAGGAACTCAGGGAGGAGTTATTTATTTCATGTTATGAATTTAAATAGTGAACTGCATTTAAAGTGGCAGAATCTTGTCTGAAGGCTCAGAAATTAGTTGTCAAATGCAGCAGAGCAGACTTTTAACTTGTTTGGTAGAGAAAATCCCACAAGTCTGTAGTTTAAAACTACAGAGTAACTTCTGGCAGTCCCACTGCTCCTGTATTTGCATGGGGAAGTAATAGAACATTTTTCTCTTAACAATGTAAAACAAAACAGGAAGTAAGGGAATAAATAAATTATCAAGAAAACCTCAGTTTCTTTGTCATAAATAATTTGATCAGTATGGGAAGCATTAAAATGGGCACTTGTCATAGTTAATACTGCCTTACTTGTGAAATGAGGTAATCTTGCAAGGCGTGCATTGATATCTCATTAAATACTTTTTACAGATTAACAAAGCGAAGGAAAACGTGGATCAGGAAAGAGCATGAATCTTTATGCTTCAAATATCTGGTTTTCTGATTTCTCAGTAATTTAGGTGTTGGATTTTATATTCTGGTTTGAACTGTAGACTTGGAACTTAGTTTGTGTTGTATGCCTTTAATATTTATACCTGCAAATTTGTTAGCTGACACATGGTTTTATGAGAGTGGCAACTGATCAGAATCTGAAGAAACAGATACCTGGAATTTGGAAGACTACTTCCATGGGACTTTGATTGTCTAAGGAACAGTTGTCTTTATGCTTTTACTAGTAAAAGGAGCAGTGGTTGGTTAAAATGGTAGCCTGGGTTTATGGGATTTCACAAGAGTGAGAATGTCCTGAAGCTGTAAAAAGGGATCAACTGTTCACCTTTTAGTAACATGGAACAGCCAAGATGAAATAATAGTTTGGTGTGTGCAGGTTGTGCAAACAGATGGAGTTTATCAAAGGTGACAGAGTGAATGGGAGGGAGGAAGTAAAGGGATAACTTGGATCTACATATGGGAGAGGAAGAGTGTTTACTGTATTGCAACTTATATTAGCTATGTCTCTTATGTTCCAGAGTTTGAGCCTATGATCACTGACATGCTGTAGAGGAGCTCCAGTTGTAGCAAAGACCTTTGCTTATTGGAGTGTGTTAAATTTCTTTCCACAAAAGGGAAAACAAAAAAACTTTTTTCTTTTCTTTGACCAGATGAAAGGTTGTGAAACCTTTTTCTGCTACGTGTAATAAAGAGAGCTGTTTACAATTCTGAGAGCCCTGTGTGTAATGTCACATTAAGTACTGCATTTATAAAATGTGCTAAGGTATTTTAGCAATTAAATTACCTGGTAGGGAAACAAAACCCAGCCGACCATCTCCCAGACAAACACTTGGAAAACTTGAGTCAAGTGGGTACCTTCCCAGAAAGTTGTGCTTGGTTGAGGGCCCTTTTTATGAGCCACTGTAGTAGAATAATGAGTAATAATATGAGAAACACAGTTGTGCATCAATTGGCTGCAGTTAAAATGAAGATGTTGGGTCGCATCAAGCCATAGGAGTTGCAAAGACACTCAGCTTCCATACACAGGAGTGTATGGAAGGGGGAGTAGTCGTAACTCCCACTCCCATAGCCGAGGGACGAGGAGGGGAACGAAAGTCACCACTTCAGTAAGACGCCTGAATGACTGCTGAAGGCAGAAACTGGTAACCAAGGAAAGGGGCTTGGCAGAAGCAGCTTGTCACAAGTGGGGAGCTGTGTGTGCTTAGGGGGCTCTCCTGGTGGTACAGGCTCCGTGTCCCTGTCCCTGATGCAACAGAGAGTGAGACAGCTTCTCTGGCACGCTTGTGCTGTGCCGTGAACTTCCTCCAGGACCACTGAGAAGCCCCCAAAGGACAGATGGGGCCTCATCCTGCCAGGTCACTGCCAGTTTGGAGACTCTTGAGTCTGTTCTGTGGGTAGAAGGTCTCAGTGTTTTTATGACTTCACTAGTAGAAAAATCCCCTACTTACAGCTGAACTGATAGGTAAATTCCAAAGGATATTTCCTTGTCTGCGGGAGGGCTGTTGTGTACAAACCAACCAAGATGTGAATGACCTCACCACAGAACTTCCTTACCCTTCCTTGCAGCTGACCTTGGAATTAGGTATCTTAGATTTCCATGGATCACACCTGAGCACAGAGGAGGGCACAAGATGCAGGTGTCCCAGTATTGCCCTTTATTTCCCAATGCAGAGCTGCCTCTGGCTGATTAGGTAGATTTGAACCAGACTCTGGAGAAGGCAGGGGTGGTTCGCAGGCTTCAGTGTTCCACTTTGCCACAAAAATGAGAAAAACCTTTCAGGAGAAATTCCCTTTTCCCAAATTAGCCCAGTAGAAAGGGCAGACCTTAGACCAACGGCATCAGGCTCCTTTTGTCTTTTGTATATTGGAAAAGTGTTTATTACAGACATTTCTTAAAATTTGTTTTAATTATTTTTTACAATGAACAGTTGCATAATGTGTTCCCTGCCCTTCCCTCTTGCTGGTGCCTTATAAGGGAGGTAACCAGAATGGCAGCCAAATATCAGCCTGATGATGAAAGAATTGTTCCACTTAAAATGTCACTAATTTTTAGCCTGCTGAGTCCTGCATGAAGGGGAAAGCTTATGTTAGTAGCTCCCCAGACAAAAGCATTGCTCCTCATTGTTTAAAGACAGTTGTTGTTTCTTGAAGTTAAAGATTCCTCTGTTCTGTGCTCTGCGGTGTTCACAGAGCAGGAAAGGAGAACAAATTTAATCACAAGGTAAGGATTTAGTGGGAGTACCTGTTTCTTCAAACAGTAGCAACTGGATATGTAGAATGAAGCCTGTTTAATTAAAAGTATGATTTAACAAGCTGTAAAATATGGAACTATAAGGGAATTTTGTGTTCTGCGTACAAGGTTCTCTGTGGGACACAGTCACTCAGCAATGAGAGCCATGGTTGGTACAGCCAGGTAACAGGCAGCTGTTAAAGCACATTCCTGTTTAGTGGAGTAATCGCTGTTGGCTGTCAGACACTTTTGTAGCAAATACTCTCGGTGAGACTTAGCAAAGCAGTTTGAAAGGCTGGGAGAATTGGGATTGTTCAGCCTGGAGAAGAGAAGGATTTGGGGCCTTGCAGTGCCTGAAGGGAGCCCACAGGCGAGAGGCTCTTGGCAAGGGCCTGGAGTGACAGGACCAGGGGCCATGGCTTCACACTGACAGAGAGCAGGTTTAGATTGGATGTGAGGAAGAAATTCTCCCTGTGAGGGTGGGGAGGCCCTGGCACAGGTTGCCCAGAGAAGCTGTGGCTGCCCCATCCCTGGCAGTGTCCAAGGCCAGGTTGGATGGGGCTCTGAGCAAGCTGCAATAGTGGAAGGTGTCCCTGCTCTGGCAGGGGGTGGAATTGGATGCTCTTTACTGTCCCTTCCAACCCCAACCTGTCTGTGATTCCCTGAAGTAAGGTCGCCTTGTGGTGCAGATCCTACAGTTGCGTGTTTTGGAAGGCAGTCAAGTGCATCGCAGCAAATTCCGACTTTCAAGATAAGGTGAAAGAAAGGAATTTTATCATTTCTGGTGTCATTAACATGCACCTTTGTCACTGGCTTTTACTGGTTTTGTTTGTGCTTGGTCGGTTCCACTAAAGTGATAAAGAGCTCTGGTTGAACAGGTGGGTGGCTGTTCTTTCACTGACTTGCTGTATTTCACTTGTGTAAATCAGAAGTTTTGTAGTGCCTAAAGAAAATTTCTCTTGCTAAACTAATCTGCTTGCTGATAGTTTAATTTATTTCCTTCACTTCATGAAATTAGTTATAGCATGTATCTCCATTTCCATGAATGCTGTAGAAAATACTCATATTCAGGTTTATTGGAGGGGAGAGGAGAGAAACAAACCAACCAACCCTGATGATATTGTAAGCACAATTTCTAGTCAAGTCTTACAGTTTAGTCCTTCCCCAATCTTCACAGCCATAGGCAGAGCCTTATGAAGTAGTGACTAAGGGCAGAGAATCAAGGTTTATTAAAACAGGAGTTCTTCATGAATACAACTCTCAAATCTCCTGTGAGCAAAGATATAAATGACTGCTTTATGTTGAAGTGTGTTAGATGGTTCCTCTTATGGTTAATTGTTGTATGGCAACTCCTGCTCTGTGTTTATCTTTTCAGGGAGTTCAATTTAACAGAGAAGGAGAGATCATATAAAGTCTGTATCACTTGAGCCTCTGAGCCCACTTGTAGTCTGGATATGGTGACCTCACTGCGCAATTGCCTAAGTAGCAATTAGAAACTTTTCTGTGAGGTTTTTTTTTTTCCTTCTTTAAAGAAAAAAAACCCAACAAAACAAAAAAATCACAACAATTATGTTAAGAACACCTGGAATAATCTCCTGTAAATTGCTTATTCTTTGTGAAATCAAAGTGAAGTTGGACGAAATGACAATAAGCAACAGAGGTTGAGGCTGTGGTTCCCAAGTCCAGTGAACCCCAACTGCTGTGTAGGCACAACACACTCTCAGCCCATCATCCACCTCCCAGCCCTCTGGACCACAGATTGGAAATCACTAAGTTTTGATGAGCTGTGGTAGTAGGAACAAGCATCTTCAGAAATAGTTGCTGGTAAGAGATTGAATTGCAGGAAGATTTTGAGGAGATCTGGAAAAACAATACCAATTGTTTGGAAGATGAAGGGAATAGAGAAGGGGGTTCTTCTGCCTGTTAAATCTTTTCCCTCTCTTTTCTCCCTGTCCTTTTTTTCTTTTTTTTTTTTTTTTTTTTCCATGAGGCAGTGGTAAAGGGAAAAGAATAAAGTGGAACGCTTTAAATTTTCAAGCTTTGCTGGCAAATCTTCAAAGAAACTGGAAAATTTTTTACCTTTCTTACATTTCACCAGTTCTTGACTGCTCTAGTTCTCAGTAATGACAGTGTTTACAGGCAACATTCATCCATTCCTTCAACAGGAAGGAACACGCTGAAGTCATGGTGAGCCCCAGGTGCAAAGGTGTCTCCAATATTTGAGGCCATGTAGCTATGGGAGTGTTACAGGAGAGCAAATCTGTGGGATGAATCCTTGGATTCCAGCTGTGCTGGTGAGGCAGTCATATATAGAAGGATGGAGGTGTCCAGGTGAGGATTAGAATGTGTTTACCAGCTAATCAGTTTGAGCCGGTGAATCTTGGCACTTCCAAAGGGTTGGTTATATCTGGGGTGTAATTTAGATGCAAGTGAACTTGTATAAAAGTTTCTTGTAACAGAGGCCTTGCTCTGGGCTTTGTCATGATGAGGAGTGTGAAATGAATGCCACTCTGGTAAGATCAATGCAGAGAATTTCAGGCCATGGATGGGCTGTGGGCTTGACCAATATGTGGATATTTAAGTTAATTTAATGTATTTCAGCTCTAATCCCAACTCCTTCAGTGGGGATCAGTGGTGCTGATGCTGCTGTAGGGGGACCTAAAGGAACTTTCCATTTGGGTTTTTCAGGAGGCATCTGAGTCCAACCTGCCCTGTCCCCTGCTCCCAGTTCAGGCTGAAAGCATAGTCTTTGACAGCTGGGGTTCATTCATAACTCCAGAGTCTTAGGCTCACACTTGGATACCTTTAAGCCCCATTTAATCCCAGAGGGCACCTGATTGATGTGAGCTGTTTGCTTTTGCTCACAGACACATAAGCCACTTTTGTAGTGACACATGAGGAAAAAAAAGAATAAATCCCTTTCAGAGTTCAGGAGAAAGAGATGAACATTGTATCACCAAAATCAGGGACGAGCGAATTCCTCATGTCTGAATACACTGACCTACAGCACTGACTGGAGCTGCTGCTCACAGCTTCTGCTGCAGCCTGGCTGCTGACAGAATAACTTTGCTGAGCACCTCTGCTGCAAAGAGTTTCCTTGGAGCCTGCCAAAAATACTGCTGCCTTCACCTTTGGTCCTCAGTAAGATGCAAAACTCTGGCCTTTGTGAGGGTACAACGAAGAAATATGCTTGCCCTTTTTATGTTTAAATAAGCAAAGCAACATTCTGCTCTCCAAAAAAATTCTTTACAGTCAAAAGGAACGTTTGGGGAACAGCCAATGGATACACATACTCTTTTAATGTGTACTTTGGATCACTGCATTTGAAAGGATCATAGTGGAAAGTTAAAAAAGAAAAAGGAAGTAATTATGAAGTAAAATTACTATAATAAAGATAAGTCGTTTTAGCTAATTTTCTTTCTTTTTTGTTAAACAAGCAGCAACATTAGAAAGCCAATTTCAGTTTTGTTTATGGTTCAGTCCAGTTTCAGGTGTTGACCCCCAGGCATGGGATGGAGCTTGTGCTGCTTAGGGAGCAAGGGCTGCAAGAGAAGAATTATAATGACAATTTTGTTTATACTGTGTTGCTTAAAAAAAAAAAAAAATCCAAGAAACTGAAAGCTGCTAGTGTTATTTGTATTTTTTCCTTGTAGAAGCTAATTTTTGAAATTAGTCCTGACAGTGTCTTTCTTATTTCTCTATGGCTGTAATTTTCTCAGTCTGAGAACCAGAGCATAAATGTATTTTCTTGGTTCCTTTTGCTGAAGTGCTCTGCATCAGTCATGTCATCTTTAAAGATGTACAGACCGTGAGGATAAAAGCTTCTGTATCCTTACTTAGGGCATTAGGGAGAGTGAATCTGCATCTGCCTGTGTGCAGTTGCAGAATGCAGTTGCAGGATGAGATTTTCTTATGTCAGTGTGGAATCCAAGTGCTTTCCCTCCCTCTCTTGTGTGCCAAGGCAAGGCTGGGTTTTGCCACAAAGACTGGTTAATTAAGGGCCACCCACCCCCCTTCTCCTTGAATCCTGAAGTAAATCCTCCTCAGATATTGCAGGCTAGTAAACCCCAGTAAGTGCAATGCAGATCAAGCTCCATATTTGTCTTGGATGGAAGGCCAGACTCCTGTCTGGAACATCTGAATTGGTGCTTTGGGTGCAACTTCCTTCTATTCAGGGGTGAGGATGATCTTGTCAACAAAGCACCTGTTTTACAAGATGAAGTCACTGACACAAGTGGGCTGCCAGTATTTATGTACATCTAGGCAGGGAAACAGGGGCTTTTTGTCTTGTGCTATAGCAAGCATATGCCTTTGCTTTTCCCTCCAGTTTTCCCTTCCTTGGATAGATCAGGAATGTAGTTTGTGCTTGACCCTGACTGTAGGGTCTTTAATGAAATAAAATTTAGCTAAGGAAGCTTTACTGAATGCATTCCAGTGGCTTTCCAGATTAATGGAATTGACTAATGTGTGAATAAAATAAACACCTAAGATTTCTTGTAATTCTTGATTTCCTTTGGTACCTCAGTCAATGCTAATTCTAACCAAGAAGCCTTTTTGTTTGATAAATCTACTACCCATATTGAATTTGGAGGTATAATTCTCATCAGCTTTGAGGGAGAGGGGACTGACAAAGGATAATGTTGCCTCTGTTGTGGATACTTAGGACATTTTTTGAAGTGCTAGGCAGATACGAGTGTACTGAGATGTTTTTCATGAGTGCTTTTTCAATATTGAAACATGTGGTACTCTTTGAGGTACTGACCACATTTGACCCTGTGTACTTCACAGGCATCATTCAATCAGTTTAGCAGCTGTTTACAAAGCACCAGAATTCAGAAGGCTTTCATCTCTGAATGAAACACATTCTTTTTGCTCAACTTGGCATCTCTGAATTTACTGAGCAGCACCAATCCCCTAATATTCAGTGTGATTAGATTCAGTTACCTTGTGCCATCCCAATGCAAAAAGTTCCAGTTAATTAATGGAATCGACTGATGCTTTCAAAGCTGTTGCTCTGAATTGTGTTTGTGACACATCCAGCTAAAATTACTTTGTTTTCTTAAAGCAGAGTCTAAAATATTCTTACTTAGTTTTCTAAATTTGTATCTCTTGCTTCATGCTCTTTTACTGGCAAGATAGAAGGCAAATACAACTAATGATTGATTTCTTTGAAATGAAGTGGTTGGTTCAAGGTGAACCTCTGTTTCTGTGTTAAATTTTCTTAAAGGAAAAATGCTTGAGAGCTCTGAAACTTCTGTTGTCTCCAGAAAGAAATGCAGGTAGAATGTGGGGTGGGAATATTCCTGCTTTCCTTTTGCACGGTTCTAGCATGTTGCAAGCCAGCAGGTCTTGGGCTTTACTACTGGTAAAGTGTTGGGTTTCAGGTATTACTTAAAGGAATACTGAGACTAGTTCATATTTTGTAAAAATGCGCTGGGATGCTTTCACCAAAGATGCTGGATAAAAGCAATTTGTGTTTTGAAGGAGTGTGCTATTTTGAGGGAGGATAATTCTTTTTCCCTACCTTATTCAGTCCTTGGCTTTTAGAGTGGTATCAACAGAGGAAGTGACTCTTACAGATGCTTTTGTGATGTGGTTCCTAATTTGCTGAGAGCTGGACTGAGATCCCTTGACTCATTTCACGTAAGCCACCGAAGAGCTATTTCCAGTTACTGCCTGGACCAGGTCTTGGAGCTGAAAGATGCCACCTCTGCCTGCCAGCCATGCCTCACAAGAATCATAACAACTCGCATTTCAAATATTTCAACATGATAATTCAGCCTTTGAAGTTTTGGCACCTATTTGGCAAGGGATGTCTCCAAAGAGGTATTTTTAGCAAACACTATATATAGAGCTTCAGATCTTCATCTTCTTTCTTTATGTGGAGAATATTTTTACAGTCTGTGAGGTGCCCAGAGTTAAAGGCTGTAAAAATTACAAGATGCTCAAGCCACAGTTGGATTCAAATTGTCTTAAATTTGGTGGGAGCTGTGCCTATCCACATTACAGACAGTTGCCTGGCCCTCCTCTGCTGGAGGGTCCAGTGCCCTGTGGTGCCAATGGGGATGAGGGGAGGAGGGATGCCACCCATTTTGTTTGCTTCATTTGGCTTTTGGAACATAATTTAACTGAAAGTGAAGTCTTTGCTGTAGGATGGGTCTCTAAAAGTGCTTGAGAAACCTGTTACAACAGGCATGGCCAACAGCTAGAGGCTTTGGAGATTATGAGGAGAAGCAAACTGCTAAATCCAAAGACTCATTCCAGATATCCTTGTCACAATGAGAGCTGGCATTGTGTCAGATGCCAGGCAGGATTCATCTACCTGCCCTTGGGTGCTTACAAGTTGCACATCCAAGGCAGTTTGACATCTTAACTATCCTGTGTAGTCAGTGGAGTTGGAAAAGCACCAGGAGGAGATGTTTGATTCTGCCTCCTGCAAGCGTGACTACAGACGGAGAAAAATATGGGTGTACGGCCTGATACTGCTGTGTGACTTCTGAGTGGCTCCCCGTGGCAGATAAAATGTCAACAATAACAGGATCTAGTGGTTCACTTTTGTCAAATATCCCTGCAGGTGCATGCAAGAACTTGTGAATTCACAGACTCCTTTTGTTTTGCCAGCAGTGTGGTCAGGATCTGTTTGTTTTTCTCCAGAAGAGCGTGAAGAATGTGCTCCCTCAACAGCAGCTGCGAGAGCCCCGGGGCTCCTGTGATCCTCTGCAGTTGCACCTCTGAAAAATCCCCAGGCTCAGGTCAACTGAGCTTTTTTGTCTGTTTTCTGCTGTAATTCTAGATTTTCCCATAGTTCATTGTAGCATTTAGTGTTAAAAATAGGATTCCATAAAGCATTTTTATGTTCCTGAAGTGCACACACTTTATTTTTCAAATGTGTGTCTGTGTGAAGCCTTGCCAGAGGAACAGCGTGTCTTTGCCCAGTGCTGGCCTGATCTGACTGTAATACTAAACTCAAGGTGAGAGTCAGGACTAGTGCACTGATTCTGTTTCAGCTCTTCCTTCAGGTTTTTGGCAGCTCCTGCAAGTTACTCTTTGTGCCTCAGATGCTGGTATGGTGCTGCATAGTTAACTTTTTATTTAATTTATTTTTTGGTGGCTCTGATTAATTTTGTTTGGTCTCGCTTTCTGCATTTCTGAAATCAGACTGAAATTGTCTGCATTTTTTGAGAACTGTATGTGGAGAGTGCTATGTCAGCATGTGGGGCTCGCCATCCCTGGAAGTGTTCAAGAAATGATTTTAGGTGGCACTTAATGCTGTGATTGAGTTGACGTGGTGGTGTTTGGTCAAGGACTGGACTTGATCTTGCAGGCCTTTTCCAACCATAATGACTCTAGGATTCTCTGTTGCCTTGGAGATATTTCTGCTAATAAATGGAAGGGGTCTGTTCCCTACAGGCTGCTCTGGATACTTGTTAAAAGTCAGGGATCTTCCCTTGCTCATACACCTTCAAGATCCTGCCAGGACTGAGCCTGGGTTTACTTCATTTCCTTCTCAGTCCAGGTGATAAAGTTGCTGACTTGCATTATCAAGATCATGTGTTTTATGTTTCAGTTTTGCAAAGTACCTCCAGATATGGTTGGAAAATATTTTAAAGGGGCAAAACATAATTTGCTTGAAGGCTGAGAGGAAAGTACATGACACAGGGAATCAGAATAAAGCCTGCAGCTCCAGTTCGTTGGAAGATGGAGATCCTTTCTGGCATTATTAACATGAGGGATAACCCAGAGGAGAGGAAAGAAGCTTGAGGCTTGCTAGCAACCCCAGGAGACCTTTGCAGCTTTGGGCATGCTGGGAAGAGGGAGGGCACACCTTCCCTCCTGGAGGCTGCCAGCAGAGCAGCTTCCCTGTGCTTTCAGGATTTGCTGAAATTTCCATAATTTATTTTGCAAAATTTTACTCAAGGGGATGCAAAAAGAAAAAAAAAAAAAAAAGAAAAAAAAAAAAAAGAGAGCAGCTTCCCTGTGCTTTCAGGATTTGCTGAAATTTCCATAATTTATTTTGCAAAATTTTAGGAAAAAAAAAAAAAAAAAAAAAAAAAAAAAAAAAAAAAAAGAGGTAGACTAGCCTCCAGATCTTGCTTCCAACCCTGAGTTACCATCTTAGGTCTGGGGAGAGTAATGAAATTTTTATTATAGATCTAGGCAAGGGAGGTAGGGCTCAGTATCAATGGAGCATAATCTGTGGAGTAAAAAGTGCTAGTTTTTCCCAGACCTTTTCCGACTGCCAGGGGTAGTTCTAAAATAAGGGATTTCACTTGATTTTCATTTTGTAAATGAGTGCAAGTTAAAATATAGTTTAAGGCTCAATTGAAGCAGTAATTAGTCATCTGAGGAATCACAGATGTAAATGGTTTTGATTCTGTGCTAATACTACATTATTAGACTACTTTCTCTTTATTTTTTGGTGCTCCTTATATTTTCAGAAGTGAAGAGAATAGAGCAGAGCAGCTGCTTCCTTGTGATTTGTGAAATTGGGACACATTCTCTCTTACCCTGTGCTATATCAGTGTGACAAACCACATTCCTGATACTGCTTGTGGCTCTACTGGGAAACTGTGAAACTTCCCAAAGGTTGCCTGTTTATCAGTGCTTTAAAAGGCAGCTGATTAATGTTATTTGCATATGAGCAACAGAATATGTAAACATTGACTGGGGAGTCATTGGAGGAATGCTCTCAGCTGGACTCACAAGAGCAGCATTTCTCCAAGGCTGTTGTAGCTCAGCTTGTAAATGTTATCACCAAATTTGGCCTCTTGCAGAGTATTGATATTCAGTGGTCCTTTCTGTTGCTCTTTCCTGTATATTTTTCTCCCTGTTTCTGAATTCACAGTGAGATTTCAGCCCTGTCCTTGGAGCAGTGCAAACCATCTCGGATGCTTATCTTGCCACACACCCTTCCAAACCCACAATATACAGATCCATGCCTGGCTGCAGCCCTCAAATGGGCTCACACAAGTGTAATTGCAAAGGAGGGCCCACAGGTCTTGTATGTTTTAGGTTAAATAATGAATTTTCATAATTAATTAATAACTTCTTAAGACCCTATAGTCCTTTGTGCCTGTGAACTCCTTATGCCTCCTAACATGACCTGCTGGCTACAGGAATGATATTTGCTTCCTTGTAGGGTAACTGAGGCACACCCTAAGTACATGTTTTCTTTTTTTTTCTGTATGCCTTGTTTTTGCACATAGGAAATAAAATAGAATCCAGATCATCTGTTACTTAATGCAGTTTCCTGTGTTGTAGCCACAAGAGCATCCTTCCTCTGTACATACATCATCTGCAGTTAGAAACAGAAAGCTCAAAATATTCACAACTTCAATGCTTGCATCATTGGCAAGTGACAGGAATTTAATGTGGTTTTATTTTGCAGGATTTGTCCACTTCAAGTCACCATTAGAGGTTGTGTTAGGAAACCTGAGCTGGGACTCTTCTGGGAGAGTGCTTGAGTAGATTGAGAGGAGATGCATTACGGAATGAGTGAGAAATGAGGATGGGCCTTTAAATGGATGTTCCTGGTGTGTTCCCATAGATCAGGTACCGGGCATTGCTTTAAGTCTTTGAGTGACCATAAAACTGTTCAGATTCAAGTGCAGGTTGTGTCTGTGTCTTCTGCAGAGTGGGCTTCTGCTGCAGCTGTTTGAGCTTGCTGTCCGTGCTGAGCTTTGTCCAGCGTGCAGGAGCCAAGCAGTGCCCCAGGAGGAGAACTGGGAGAGCTCATGAGGCAAACAGGAGCAGGACAGGGTATAAACCCTTCCTGGACTTTGTAAATATGACTGGGGTGATCCAAGGAGAGTGCAGCATGTGGGTGGGTGCTCAGCTGTTCATCGTGATTAGCCTCACCTCGATCATTTCTGTCACAATCAAATGGATTGTGTTCTGTACTGTTGCAGCCTGAAGTAAAAGGAATGTCAGAAAGTAGTTATAGCCTGTGTTTTGAGAGCTTTGCACAGCTCTCCTCTCCACCAGCCCATTTCCAAGCAGAGCCAGCAAAAGTGGGGGCAAGAGGGATGTGACTCATTGGTGAGAGTCAATGTTTGTGTAGCAGTTGTCGCCGTGGGGCTCTGGGGTTTCTGTTGCACCCAGTTTGACATAAATGCCCTCTGTCAAAAGGGGCAGCCCTGTCCTCTCACTGCCACAAGTGTATCCAAACTTTACTGGGATGTAGTCCAAGTCTGGCTGCTTGCAAAAGGGACAGTGCTGTTCTCCCCCTTGTCGTCTGTGCCCGTCCCTATTTAATTGCTCCTCTTTCACTGAATTTGTGGGATTGGAGGATGGGACAAACCAATTTGCTAATCTTATGGAAGGGTGGTCTCCTTTTCACAAGAGCATGGCCTGGTTGGTATCTTTATTTTGTTAGACTGCTAAGTTCCCCTAACTGGCCTGTGGCTGCATTATTAGGAAAACTGTAGGAGTGTGTGGCTGGGACTTGAGGGATCAGCCCAGTGGAGAGGAAGGGACTTGTCTTTCTAAGAACCAATTGTAGACCTGTACTGACAAGTCCTTGAAGCAGGACTTGGCAGCAATGTCTGTCCTTTCTGTGTAAGGGCCTTGAGCATAGGGCCCATCCCCATAAGGAAATGTTAATGTTAAATAATATTTCAAAAGTGGAAATGATCTCATTCTTCCTATGGCTTATTTGGGTTTTTCTCTGGTTACTATTTATGGGAAATAGCTGATTGTATCCAACTTGTCAAGCAGTTCAGATCGCTGCCTGAAAGACTTCTTTATTTGCCATTCCACCAGTCTCCATCTTGACCCATTGTTTGTACAAAACTGGTATTTCCGTTCAGATTTCCTGCAGGTAACTCCACTTGTATTTATCTGCACTTGACAGATAAAGAAATGGAGGCACAATGATGCTTGGCCACCTTACAGGGCAGTAGAGACTTTCACCTTGAAAAGGAACAGTGAGAGCCATTCTGTAGGAACACAAGTGTTTCTTCTCCTTTGTTTGAGGTGGCCCCTGTTCCATGAAGAGTCCTTGTTTTATTAAGGAGTCCTGCTCCTTTTCTTGGTCAAGAGAGTGCTTAGCCCTCAGGACATGTTCCAAGGCTTTCTGTTCTGAAGGCTTCCTTGGTGGGAAAGGTTTGCTCTTAGAGAATTTGTCATCTTTTTCTGTTGTTCTTGCCATAATCTATTTCATCTGGAAAGCATAGGAAACTGGGCTATTTAAGATTTATTTATTTTTAATCTGGAAATTTACCCTTTCATGTATGTTTAATATACAGCCTTAATATCTTACAGAAACTTAAGTAGATCTCTTCTGTTCCTTTTCCCTCTTCCTCCCTTGCAGCTGGCTATAGCCAGAGCTTTTATCCACACCCTGGTTTGCTTCTCTTTTCTTTAACTTGGAAACCAGATAATAGAATCAAATATCTGAGATTAATTTAAGACAGCACCCATTCTGAGTGAACTTTCCCAGGCCCAGGCTGGAGAATTACTTCTCACAGGGAGCTGGTGCCCCTCATAAACCTCATCATCTTTCACCTACATGCAATTTCTTTTTTGCCTTTCTCTTCTCTTCCTATAAGGGTGAATATGCAGTTGTGTAGGAGGGATCATGTGTACATACAGACAGTCATAACAAAGCATTCCTGGTGCCCCTCAGCCCTGAAGGAGATGAGCAGTTGGGATGTGAAGGAAAGGCTGCAGATTTCACGAGGCACTCTGCCTCTGCAATAGCTGTTTCCTGTGTACCTGAACCCTTAAATCTCAGGAGGATAAGCCCCAGCTACCCGCTTGCTGTGTGTTTGTGATACATACATTCTCAGTGTGATAGAAATGTTGAAATACAAGACCACAGCTGTATTGACTGTTCTCCCCTAAACCAGTCTGATATGGCACAGTGGTAAAGCTTTCCCTTCTCAGTTTTCCTTATTACCACACTGGGGATTAGGTGTTCCCATTATGGTTCCTTTATGCGATAATGCTTCATTCTCCACCTTTGGTACTTATGACTGGGGCTGCGGATGATTTGGTGGTAAGAGTATGGCTCAGCTCCATCCCCACTATTCCAAATCTGCTTCCCAGCTTCAGGCACCAGGAGGGTGGTACCATGTGCTCTTGTCTTACGTCAAGAAACCACACACATCTCTTTATCTCTGGGCCTCACCGAGTTAGTCTGCTTTGTGTGCCAACAGCTGTCTGCTGCTCCAAGAATCCCAGTTTAAGGAATGAAGCGCTGTAGTGGGATTTGAGCGGGCAAACATCTGTTCTCCAGTGTTGCGTACCCTGACAACAGGCACTACCTGCAATTACAGTTTTGCAGGGCCAGAGGGATCTGTTGTGCTCATTAACCCTGACTGGAGGCACTGCACAGGCCATGGCCGGGCACTGATGTTCTGCATCTCATTTAGCAGTCAGCTCCTTTGCTGGCACAGACTTATCATGTGTAATTACTTAATTTGATTGATATGATCTAAAAAGAGCCCGGCAAGAGTCAGGGATTTGAACATACATCAGTGGAAAAAAAAAAAAAAGCAAACTTGGTGCCTTCTTCTCCAGCATTCTTAAATGCAAGAGTCCCTCCTAATTCCCAAGGAGAATGGGAATTCTCCTAGGCTCCTTAGGAAGTAGAAGGGCTCCACAAAATACCTAAAATGTAAGAGTAGAACTTTTTGGATGACATCTGAAAATGTAATACAGTTTCCTTGAAACTTTATACTGGTGCTGTGTTAGAAGCTTCTTTGCTTCTGTCCTAACTTGTGTCTCTTGGTCACAAAAGACTTAGAGAAATTCCCTGTGATTGAATGTTACCTTTGGACAGTTGTACATGTTTAGAGTGGGACATATTTTTCATTGGACCTGAGTAGGACTTTATCCAGAAAACTAATAACTGTGGAGGAAGCAGATTTATGATTGTTGACCTTGCTCTGTTTGTAATTATTTCATGATCCAAAACATTGCAGCAAGATATTTAGCACGGGCTTTTTTTATGTCAGTTAATTTAACAGGTCTTAAACCAATGTTTTCTTAAGCCTGGATGCAAGTACTTGCTCAAAGCTGTGAAAATGCTGAAGTGCACAGGAATGCAATTACTCCAGTAAATAGAAGAGCTTCCTGTTTTTAGACACTTCTGAGATGACAGATTTGCAGCACTGTGAAACTTGGGGAGAGCCAGGAGAAAGGACCAGATACAAGTGAGCTGAAGCAAGCTGTGAAATGCTGTTTCACTGCAGAGCATTGTTGGCTTTCCAGCAAGCTACTGATTTCTCTTGTCCCCAGGAAATTAAAATGCACCCAGTGTTAAACACTGGAAGAAAGGAGTGGCTGCTTGGGACTGCAGGTCTGGTTCCCTCAACATGTCTCATGCTTCATTTAGTCATCCACAGTGTTGTCCTGAGCTGACCTCCCACTTGGAGCATTCCTTGGAAGACATCAGCATGTGGCGGTACCAGCACCTCTGTTCCCTTCCTGTGCCTGGCTCTAGCCCTCCATCCTTGCTGGTGGAACAGAAGTACAAGCACTGTGTGTCCCCCCTCTCTGTGAGGTTGGGGTGGGTGGGGGAGTCCTGCATGGGGAGGCAATTTCAGTGGGTACTGCTAAACCCCAATGGTTGGATTGCCTTAAGAAGTAAAGAAAATAAAATGAGTTATTTGAAAGAACTGAGCTCAGGAAGGTTTTGGTAAGTCATTACATGTCCTTCCATTCTGAGTGAGTGTTTTAGATAGGGAATGTCTCCAAATGTGCCCCTCACTTTGGAACAGAGCTGTTGACAGTCGAGCATAAAGCATGTAATGGTATCACCAAAGGCTGAGGCAAGTGGAGCTCAGATGGAAGTGACCTTATTAGTGGATTTGCTTTTCTAAACTTTAGATGACCAGTCTCCCACTGTTTGTGAAAGCCAAGGTTACAACATTTGGATCAAAAGTTTATTTGCTATTTGAAATGGACAAAAGATTGATTCTTAACAGTTTTTGTATCTTACATAGGTGTAGGTAGACTTACTTTATGTGTATATTCCCCTGTACACTCTCGTATACCCATACATTGTTTCAGCCTGTACCTTTTCCTGTCGGGGAAGTGAATTTGCGCTTGCCGCTCGTCGAAAGCGGCAGAGAGCTGAACCTCGGCCGCTGTTCATGGGAGACTTCTGCTGCTCAGCTGTGTTGAATAGCAGGAAATCCTGGAGTGCAGCACAACTCCAATATTCAGTTTTTATTCCATATTAGGAAATATTTCCTTATCATTACTGTGGGTGTGTTGGAATGATTTCCGAGATTAATTTCTGCGAGCCAAATTAAAAGACGAGGAGGTCTGGCCCGCTTATTTCCCGCTTTCAGACAGACTCTGTGGGAAGGGCCGAGCAGGCTCAGCCTGGGGCAGGGCAGCCATTGTCAATCCCTGCAGGTGAAACCAGCCTCACCCAAACTATTTTTAAAAGAATTAATTTCAGCCTGGTAATGGTTCCTCAGCGTGGGTCGTACAGCTTCTTGTGCTGGCACAAAGCACGGAGCGGCAGCGGGAGGGAAACAAACAGATGGTTGGATGGAAAATGGGATGGCTCCTTTCAGAGACAGTCCTGGCTCATGCCAGCTTATGGCATGCACACAGCCTGGGCTGGGAGGGCTTCCTGCTGTCTGGCAGAGGGTTTTTTTGCCTGCTCTAATCAGAGCCCCACACTGACATTTTGGGATGTTTTTAGCTTTAGGAATCTACCCCAAGGCAGGAAAGTACCTTCCTTCATCTTGAAAGCATCTTTTTTGGGTGCATTAAACTCTTCTGGAGCTTAGGGAGCGTGTTGGAACTGGCTGCTGACATCCCAAAATGCCTTCTGGGTCTCATTGTCCCCTGGGTTTCCCTGGTGTCATCAGCAGCAGCAGCATCACCACCGTGGCTGCAGGACTCGTGCAGTGTTTGCATTCAAAGTCCTGTGTGCCTGGGAGTGTCTCCCCAGGGTTTTCTCACAGCCCTGGGGATCAGGCACTGGGAGTGTCCACTCCTTTTGGTTCACGAGTCACGGAGCACTTTCTGCTTTTAGCTGTGACTATAATGGGTGCCTCACCCAGATGCCCCATGGGGAAAGAATGACTGAAAATGGCTAAAACATTTGAACATCTTTGGCTTTTAAATAGCAAAGCCTGTTCCAATGGGGCTAATTTTACTCGGTTTCTTAGTGGTACTTTAAATAGAACAAATATAATTAATTTTGTAACTTCAAAGTAGCAATGCATGTTGGGGAAGGAAAGCTAAAGGAGATGAAGTAAATAAACAAAGTAAATGCTGGAGTGTCCATGATGCCGTGTTGCAGTCTTATTTTGTTCCCCCTTTCCAAAGGGGGACTGTTGTAAACACTGAAGGGTGTCAGAAGGATCTGGTCATGGCACTAATGTTGAAGAAGAATCTGCACGTGAAATACCCGATTTGTTTTATCTGGCAGGGAGTGTTGCCTCCTTTAGGTAGCAGATTAAATTAAACAGGGGCTTGTTAATGGTGGAACTACTGAAAATAGGAATTATGGAGGAACTAAATGTTTTATTTTTCTGTCTGAAATGTACCCCAGAGCGGTGCCTGGCAAACATGCTGATCTGATAATTATGAACCTCAGTTACGGCAGGAAGCATCGTCCTGAAGCTGGAATGGGAATATTAGGTCAAAACCTATTGAGCTGAAGGCTTTTTTTGTTGACATGAGTGAACTTTGGACAAGGTTCTGTTCTAAGTACAAAAAGCTGTATTTAGAAATAACACAAATATTAAGATCACACCCCAAGAGTTGAAAAGTACTGGCCCATGATTGACATAGATGGGACTAGTGGGGTTTTCTTGTCAGCCTGCTGCTTGGAGACTTCACAGTCCTGCAGAGTTTTGGGTGTTTCTGGAGGTTAATCAAGAGCTTTGGAATTGGATTTAAAGTGGGTTATAGAAAAATAAGACAGAACCCCCCTGAGCTGGGCAGAGCCCAGAGCCCCGTGGGCAGCAGGGGAGGGGGGATTCTGCCCCTCTGCCCCACTCTGCTGAGACCCCCCTGCAGGGCTGCATCCAGCACTGGGATCCCAGCACAGGAAGGACAGGGAGCTGCTGGAGCCAGTCCAGAGCAGGGACACCAAGGGGGGCAGAAAGGGAGCCCACAGGAAAGATGGAGAGAGACTCTTGACAAGGGCCTGGAGTGACAGGACAGGGGACAATGGCTTCACACTGACAGAGAGCAGGTTTAGATTGGATGTGAGGAAGAAATTGTTTCCTTTGAGGTTGCTGAAGCCCTGGCACAGGTTGCCCAGAGAAGCTGTAGCTGCTCCATCCCTGGCAGTGTCCAAGGCCAGATTGGACAGGGCTCTGAGCAAGCTGGGATAGCGGAAGGTGTCCCTGCCCATGGCAGGGGCGTTGAAACCGGATGATCTTTAGGATCCCTTCCAGCCCAGGCCATTCTGTGATCCTCAGCAGGAGGAGGTTCAGTATAAACAATTGGGTGGTGAAAATACGCGCAGCACAGTTGCCAAATCTGTGCTAGCAGAAACTGTAGTGCAAAAAGTAATTTTCCCTCTGGGTTGATGGTACTTTCTCTTTCTGTTCCCTCACTGGAACTATCAGCTGTTGTACAGCATTTTTATCTTTGCTCTTTGCTCACCCTATGTACAGCTGAAAGTCTCAGAAGCTGCTCAGGGTATGTCCCACCACATCATCCTGCTGAGCCTTGGGCTGTTTTTTTCATTTGTCTGGCCCTGCCCACTGCCCCTTGGTGTGAATCATGCTGTTATTTGTGTATGGTGGGTTGGTTTTTTTCAGTTTTATATATATCCTGTCTCTCTTTAGGAGAATTCAAACAATTTGGAGACAGCAGGGCTGGCGCTCGTGCTCGAAGCTTTGCCGTGTCTGTGCTGCTTTCCTAGATAGCACCTCATTTTTTAAATATAATCCTTGTCATTTTTTTAATATAACCCCTTGTCAGCCGTGGGTTTCTGTGTCCAGCTTGGTGAATTGCTGGGCTGTGTTGTTTGGAAGGAGCCAAGCAGAGTCTGCTCTCACTTCTCACCCAGAAGAGCCCCAGCACTGGGCACAGTGGTGACAGCTGGAGTTTCTGAAGGTACCCACTTTATTGTGCTCTATGTGTTTGCTTCATCTTTCCTTTCTCTTTCACTTCCTAATTCTTGGAAAATGCCATTTGTATACCTCATTTCAGGAGCAAGTTCAGTGTCATGCTGAAAAAAACGGGAATTTTGAAAGGCAGAAATATGTTTCGGTATCTGCCTTTTCCAGAGGCTTTCATTCAAGAGGCAAATTTCCTTGGAACGCTAAATGGAAACTTCATAAACTTGGCAGTTTTTACTGTAACAGCAAACTGCTTTCCTAACTGCTGGGCTTTAGGGGTGTGCTTGGGTGGATAAATGAAAATTATTATCAGTGTTTCTGTGATGTCATTTTGGAGGGAGGGTTACTCTTCCCTGTCCTGCTGAACATGTGTGTAGCTTGACATTGTAAATCCAAATCGGAGGCCCAGCAGCATCCTTCTGTCATGTGGGAAAAGGGTGTTTTTCTCTCTGGCAGAATTGTATGTGGGGTTTGCTCCCCAACTTAAATATTCAACGAGTCCTGAGTAAATCTATTCTAAGGCTACTGTATAACTATTACACACGTGGCTTCAAAAAGAAAATTGTGTGACATAGGTCCAGATTAGTTTGATAGTATAGATCCAGCCCGATTTGATACATCCTGTGGCTTGTCTTAGTGACACAGCTGTGCAGGATACTTGCCTGTGCAGGAGGCTTGGATTCTATCATCTTATCCCTTCCTGATTAGAAAGCCATCCCACAAAGCACTGTGTTTCAGGGCAGAGCAGTTTCCATTTGCTTTGATTTCTTCCATCTCTCCTCTTTGGAGCTGCTGCAGCAGGTGGGATTGGATGCCTCAGTGATTTTTGCACTCATTTAACAGGAGACTTAATCCAGTAGTCTAATGAAAACATTAATGACAGGCTGTGGGACCTGCCAAGAGGTGCCCCAGAGAGGATGTGGGGTTTGGCGTTACCAGTGGTGTAGCAGAATCTGGGTGTGGGGGTTTAAATGGTGGAAACTCCAGGAAAACAGATGCAGAGTTTGATTTAGAGCTGTTGTGACAAATGGGAGTGCAGATTGAAGTTGTAGTCTGTGCTGCTTGGCCTTTCGCTGCTTCCCAGTCAGGAAAGATCTAGGAATAAAAAGGTCAAACGTATGCTTTGATTAGGCAACATTTTTCTACCAGGAAGGAGAGGACCCTTCCAACTGAAATATTGTATTCAATGATGGATCAGGAGAGACTTGCTTGGAGACATCTCTTCAAAACTCCAGTTCAGTAGCATTTGGCTGCTCTCGCCTTTCTGTAGCTGTTCCCTGCTCTCCCTCATCCTTCGGGAACGCCCCCCCTCTCCTCCCCCCTGTGCTGTTCTCCCTCCTGCCTCTGGTGGCAAGATTTTCCTCTGTTGCTGCCCATCCATAACTGCTTATCCCCATGCTGCAGGTGCCGAGCAGGCATCAGGAGAGCTCAGGCTGGGAGTTCAGCCATCCCTGCGGGAAGCACGGGCTCATTTTCTGGGCCAGGCAGCACATATGGCATCCCCACTCCTGGCAGCTCCTAGCCCTGGTCCTGCGGGCTCCGCGGCTCCTGTCGACTACATCCATTTGATGTCTTTCTTCCTCACGCTTGGGGATGTTCCAGGCCCTTCAGAAAGATCCCTGTCAGCCGGAGGAGTTTTGGCTAAATGTGGCCAGCTGGTTGAATATGACCTTCTTCGTGGTCCAGGGAGCCAAAAGTAATTCTGGTGATGCAGCAGGAGTGGAATGGTTCCATTATGGAAGTGGCATGAATTTGGGTGAGCTAGTAGGCTTGTGAGGGCATTTCCAAGAATTATGGGTGGCACCTTTTCAAAGCATTCCCGTTAATGTGGTGAGGTCAGTACAAGTAGTGTGCTGTCAATAAAAGGTCCTATTTTGAAGCTCCTTCCTTCCCGCCCCCATCCCTCTGCATCATTTGTTTATAAAGGTCATGCTTAAGGACTGTGCTTGGTGACTCCCAGCTGAATATTTTGTCTGGGGTGTGGATTTGTGCTGTGTTTGGGGGCTCCTTAGTGGAAGCAGACACAGGAGGAAAAAGGCTGAAGAGGTTTTCTGAGCTGTGAGTTCACATAGGATTTTGTGGGATATCTTGTGCCTCCTGCCAGGTCTGTTTTCATTTACTTTGAGGATGCTGGAGAGCTGAAGGCGTCTCTTGGTTTTACAGATATTTTCTTTGTGGTGGTTCTGGGTTGTTTTTTTCCCCACAGTGGCAGAGCTAACTGGGGACACTCATCTGTATTTCCCTCCTGTGAAGCACATGAGGGTCAGTCCTGCTGTTCATAGTGTGGGGTGCCAGTGCTGGCATTGGGATCTCCTTTTTACAAGTTTAACAAAGCCCAGTGACATGGATTTGCTGTCTGGCAGTGCCTGCACTTGTGAGTGTAGAGCATGGGGAAAACAAATGAACAGGAAATCAAGTTGCAGTGTTGTTTTATCCTACCAGGAATACAAGACGTGCAAAAGAGAAATATCCGGTGCGAGAGCGTGCCCGCTATGCCTTAAGTAAAGGTTAATCCATTTCAAGCCTGGGTTAATGCTGCTCTATCCTGATGTTCCAAAACGATCAGAAGGAAGGTTTTTACTCTGTTAGGTCATTTCTTGAAATAGCTTAGTCACAGATGCCAGCGTGTGGTCAGCAGTTGCTCTGTTTGATTTGCTCTTACCAACTTTTTTGTATTTATCTTTTCCCACCTATTGAGGGAAAAAATGTAAAATTGTACAATAAACACAACAGTGAGACCAGTGCTAAGTTCTCAGGTTTTGGAGATGTGTCCAGCATGGGGGATGTCTCTGTGTGAAGAATAGAACTGCCTACTTTTTAGTAAACACTACTCAGAATTGACAGATCTCATCTTTCTTTAGTAGAAAACTGAAGGGGATAAAAAATTGATTAAAAAATAGAAATATTGGCATCACTTTGAAGCAGCTGTAGTGCTATTAAAACCTCTTTGTGCCTTTATGGAGAGACATATTTTTAATTCTCAGAATTCTGGTGTCTTGTGCACTTCCAAATAAACAGCTAAAATAATATCTACATGATGCTATAAAACGCCTTTATTTGGGACACAGCAGCTGCGTTTCTGGCAACAAATATCCTATTGTCACATCAGATGCCATGAAAAATCCACAGGGTAAAATCCCACCCTCTGAGTGCAGCAGGCAGAATCAAAACAAAGAGCCTGGAGCAGAGTTCAGCGATCCTCCTGCCCCAGTGTGGAGGTGCGAGTTTTCTTCTGTATGAAACTCCTAATCAGTTTGCCTTAAAAGCCGTTAGTATCTGCTTAAATTAAGCCTAATTCGGGATTTGTCTTCTGCACAATCCCCTGGTGAAATAGAAGGATTAAGTAAATAATAAAAAGGAAGCCCAGTGCCTGAAGGGAGCCCACAGGAAAGATGGAGAGAGACTCTTGACAAGGGCCTGGAGTGACAGGACAGGGGACAATGGCTTCACACTGACAGAGAGGGGGTTTAGATTGGATATGAGGAAGAAATTCTTTACTCTGGAGTGGTGAGACCCTGGCACAGGTTGCCCAGAGAAGCTGTGGCTGCCCCTGGATCCCTGGCAGTGTCCAAGGCCAGGCTGGATGGGGCTCTGAGCAAGCTGGGATAGTGGAAAGTGTCCCTGCCCATGGCAGGGGATGGAACAAGATATTTGAGGTCCCTTCCAACCCAGGCCATTCCATGGTTCTGTGATGTGTACTTCTGTGTAATTTTCCAAAACTAACCTCTAAACAACCTGACCAAATGAGATTGGGGCTGAGATGCTGCTCTTCGTGCTTTTCTTCCACGAGGCTCTGCTAAAGTGCCTCAGCCCACTTCCAGGCAGGGCATGAATCTTAGAACAAACTGTGCTGGTTTTTGGTTTTTTTTAATCTCCCCTGGCTTTCCTGGATCAGCTGCAGGGCACTCGGAGCTGCCCTGAGATGTCTTTTTCCAACATTAAAAAGTGTTGTTCTAGTACATCCAAATTCTTTGGGTTCAGGATGAAAGCTCTCAAGGAGAGCAGACTTTCTTCTTTCTTCTTTCTTTCTTCTTTCTTCCCAGTTTTTAGGTGCCCAGTGACCATGTACCTTAAGCCAAAAGTACCACCTGGACAGATGTAGTTTTGTGGAGCAGCTTTAAAATTCAAATATATTTGATGGTTATCTTTATCCTTGAAATAACTTTTCCTCTGGACTGGGGTTAGGGATTTGGTCCATTCACTGTCTCATTTTATCCCATCCTTTTTTTTAGCATCAAGAATTTTTGGAGTTTGAAATTGTCATAGAGTTGTGACAAGTCCAGCTCTGGGAGCTGCCTGATCCTTCCCCCTCCTTCCCCTTTTCCTTTTCCCTCCCCCAGGCTGGGCCCAGGTCTGCCAGAGGGACCTTTTCCTTATTTGTGGACAAGCACAGCTGGGTGAGCTGCCCAGAGCATGCAGTGCTCTTTGCTATGATTCACTCTTTGTTTTGCCAACATGTTATTTTTTAGAGAGTGGGTAGCACATCCCCCTGCTATCTTGGGATAATTTTATAAGGCAAGTTTTAATGGAGTTTCTTATATCTAAAGAACAGTGCCTTTACTATGAATTCTGGAGTGCCTAAGAATTTGGAGCTGGAGGGTGGGAAAGAGGAATATATATTTTTTAAATTTTCTTTTTGAAGTGAGTAATGATTTGACCTGCTCTGTTTCAGTACATGTTACCATGGCGATGACTGCAGGGACTACAACATCCTTTCCCATGAGTAACCACACCCGGGAGCGAGTGACGGTGGCCAAACTCACGCTGGAGAACTTCTACAGCAACCTAATCATACAGCACGAGGAGAGGGAAACCAGGTACTGCCTCTGCTTCCTCTCACCCCTCTGCAGCTGTTCTTGGTGTTTGTTCAAGGGCACTTCAATCCACAGCAATGGGACAGCTCTGGGAAGTTTCTCTATATGTGGTGGCAGGGAGTGAATTCCTGGAGGGCACAGGCTGTCTTTGGAGGGACCTGTGAACATCCCAGTCCCTGAGTGATCAAGGACCTCCACGTCTGATGTTTTCATGCAATTTACCTCCTCAGAGTTACCTTGTAGAAACTGCTCTGTGCAGAGTCTTATTTTGCAGTACACGTGAGGTTTCCCCTTCCATGTGGGGTTGAGGACCTCTGATTCCTCTGCATGTGCCCCAGGGAATGAACTCTGCAGAGCTGCTGAGGGGTGGGACCTTGGTTTGGGGTAAGGCAGTGGCTTGTGGTGTCTGTTCCTGCTCTACACCATGGAGCTCATGCCAGGACTCCTAAACCCTGCAGGAGGGAGTGTATAGGAGATGGGGAACAGGACTGAGAGGTGTTTGATGGGGTGATGGGGCAAGGAAAGGAGGCAGAGAGCTGGTGTGGAAATCGGGGGAAGCAAAGAAATAAGGGGTTGATGCTGGAGGGTTTGAGAGGCTCTTGGGTGGGCAGGAAGACTTTTGGGAATAATGTAATCCTCATCTGTAAGTTCTGCTTGGGTGGTGCTGCCTGGTACTCCTTGCATGGGAGTATGTGATGGTCATCACCAGTCACCTTCTCCCAGCAGTGCCCAGTCCTGTCTCTGAGGTGGTTTAAGTGCCACTTGAATTAAGTGTCAAAGCACCAAGTGTTTGATTATAATGAATGTTGTGTTGGATTGTCATCATTGTGTGAAATTATCATTCCCCTGGTAATATGTTTTTAATTGAAGGGTTTTCAGTCAAGCAGCAGGGTTTCTCTCTTCATCATATTTAGTCATTATTCCATGTAATGGAGTTGCTTCTAGTTAGGAGAATAGACTGTCTATCAAGGGCCTTTAATTTAGAGGATCCTGCTGTACTTGCCAAAGTGCAGAGAGGCACCAGCAGCCTCCAAGCCTTTGAATTCTTGCCTGCTGCTGGGGGGTAACCAGCCTTCAGAAAGCTGCACCCTGGCAGCTATAAAGGAGCATCCTGTGGGTGGATAAAAAGGGGTCCTGCAGCCACACTGCCATGTGCTGACCACTGCCACCTGTGGGGTATTCCCAGGCTTTGCTCCCCACTCAGAGCCTCCCAGCCTGGCATGGCACCAGTGGAAGAGTTGGAGCTGTGAGCCCTGCCCTGGCCAGGACACTGGGAGGAGAGGTGGTGCATCCAGGGGAGTAGGGTTAGTTGGCATGGGAGGAAGGGGGGCAGGACCAGGTGTGTGACCAGGGGGAGGTGGTCACACAGAGGGGATGGAAGCTGGAGTGGACTGGGGTGTGGGAGATGGAGCTGAGATAGAAATGGTGAAAAAAACCCATTTTTATTGTAGTTTGTAATCCTAATTGATAAAAACAGCTTTAATTCAACAAGATGTAAACATTAAACATCCTTTTTCATGTATGTTTAATGCCTGATTCTGCAAATACATAAGCATGTGCTTAAATTTGCTTCTACATTTTCCACAGCTTTGTTCACAAATGAGTAACTGGGTGGAGTGGGGCTGTCTGCCTTCAGATTTCCATTTGAGGCAAATTCTTCAGTAACTGGAGTATGTGAAGCAAAGGTGTTGACTTGCTGTGGTGTTGTGTTTGGTTTTAATAAATAATAAAAGGTGCAATCCCCTATTTCTCCCCTTGGCAGACAGAAGAAGCTGGAAGTGGCTATGGAAGAGGAAGGCCTTGCAGATGAGGAGGTAAATACTGCTTTAAGTAACCTTACAAACTGCTTTGCTTTTGTCCCACTGCTTCAAATGGGCATTTGAGGAGCTCACAGAAACATCAGCCAGCATGACAGTAAGTTTTATTTTGTACATGAATGTTGCCCCTGTCAATAACCTGTTTATTAGGGAAGCTGGGAATATGCTTGACTGATACTTGCAAAGCTTTTCATGCTACCTGTAGTTCTTATAGCAACAGCAAGTATATAGCAAGCTTTTCAAATATTAAAATTGTTTGCTATTGTATTTGGCAAGAAAAAAAAATGTGGCATGTGGTTAGAAGTGGGTAGAAAGCAAAATGCTGCACCAATTTTTCTTGATGTAAACAGTAAACCGTCACACTTTTGCTCCGTTTGGACACAGATGAGGAGGGATCTCAGTCTGGTTGCCATCTCTCAGAACTTTGGTCAATAAGTTGCTTTTCTGAGGCCCATTAACACCATGCCTGTCTTCAGGATAGGCTGGGAAATAAGTAGGAAGAGTGTCTCAGTCCTTTTTGAATTTTTGTGACTGCTGTAACTAGTGGGAAGTGGGAAAATGAGTGTGGGTGTGTATTGCCATCTTGTGGCTTTAAGGGATGTTGTAATCCCGGCACAGAGTCTGGCAGGTGCCTGATCGAGGCTCCTCCTTAGCAGTCTCTGAGATCTCAGCATTTTTGGGAGCAGCGTTTGTCTTCTCTCAGGGTGAATCCCGGTGACATTTTCATCAGATGAAATATATGATGGAATTGGGACAGATTTTTCTTTCAGAATTGAGTGCCTGCCTGCCATAAACCAAATGGACTTTGTTGTAGATCTGTAACCAGGAGCTCTGCTGCTTGCTAAGCTCCTTGTTGCCTGTCATCACTCTTTTTGGTGGGGTACAAGTTTCAGCTTTTATTGATCCTTCATGCTGCCCAAAATGAAGAGTCCTTGTCTCAGGCAGTGACTTTGGCCTTGGGACTGATACACTGTGGACCAGTATGATAGTTTTTCTTCATTATTTTTCCTTTTTTTTTAATAACTAAGTAATAAAAATAAAATACCACCACCTACCAAGAAAAAAGGTGAAACTGTGCCTGAGGCTTCTATAGAAAAGACCATATTCGAGGATCATACTTGGAGAAATTCAGAAAGAAACGTAGAAGGAGAAGTTTTTCTCCTGTTGGGATTCCAGAGAAGAACTTCCCAGGAAGGGAGGGTGCATATCTTGACTCTCTACTGCCAAATGCTTGATGGATTCCTGTGTTTGTGTCCTCAGAAAAAGCTGCGCAGGTCACAGCACGCTCGCAAGGAAACGGAGTTCCTGCGGCTCAAGAGGACCAGGCTCGGCTTGGATGACTTCGAGTCTTTGAAAGTCATAGGAAGAGGAGCATTTGGGGAGGTTTGTGGCATTCTTGCTTGAACAGGAGATTGAAATGGGACCGACCACTGTAATGAAGCATTTTAATTCCAATTTAATGAATTGTTTTATTGCAGAACGGTATCTATTTGTGTCATTCTCCAAGCGTGATAAATGTAGTGATTAATCACATGCATTGATTTCCCAAGGCTTCTGGGAAGATGCTTAGTTTCCCATGGCTTCCCACACTGATGTTGCCCACATGGCCCTCTGAAATTACGGATTTGCAGTGGCACAGCTCCTCTTGATAAACCTCCTTTCTGCCCTGTGTAACATCAGTTATTTCTCCTCCTGAATTTTAACCTACACAGTCCAAGTTACCTGGAATTCACTGTGCCTGCTGACTTTTCCTCAAACAGTAACTGTTCCTCCCTAGTGTTAGTGTTGTACATGGTGCAGAATAATTCCTTTTTCAGTGTGTTTTTAATTTAACAAGAGACCTTTTCCATGCCTGGCAATTGGGAGCTGTCCAGTGGATTTCTGAGGCAGAGAAGACTGACTGGGCTCTCTCTCTCATTCAAGGTCCGCCTCGTTCAGAAGAAGGATACAGGTCACATTTATGCAATGAAGATACTGAGAAAAGCAGATATGCTGGAGAAAGAGCAGGTTTGTGATCTATAAGTCCCCTAAATTTCAAACTTACCCTGTCTAGAAAATATTTTCTACCTTTGAAAGCCCCTGTAATGGTCTGGCAGTCCAAAGGGTCTATGGCGTTGCTACCACAGCACAAAAGAAGCAGAAGTTAGGAAATAAGGTCATGTAACTGCATTTTAAAAAATACTTTATTTACAACCAATTTGCAATAGTGACAAAGATTTTATTTTTCTCCCCTTATCAACATGGAGCTGATAGTACTGAATCTGTAAAACTGCATTTCAAGGAAAATGCTTCTGGAAAAATAATCCTGTGCCAAAGTAAAAACAGAGGTATTTAATGCTTTCTGTTCAAGAAAGCCAGCAGAAATCACATTGTTCATCAGCTTTGTCTTCCTTGGATTTGCTTTATAGTTGGATCTAATCTTGTTGGGGGTTTATTTGCTTTGATTTTGTTTGGTTTGGTTTTTGCTTTTACTTTTTAGCTAACAATTCACTGTGAGGACACAGCAAGTACTTTAGCGCCACAAAGCAAAGAAATCAAGGGTGGGTGTCTCCATAGATAAAAGAGGACTTTTTTCATACTAGACCAAACTTTACCTATCATTTGCACATCATTTTCCTGCAGTAGTGGTACTTTTCATTTTCCTGGCACAGATTATTTTGTCTCCTGCAGCCCATGCCCTGAATTTAGGGAACCAGAGGAGCAGCATGGTGTGCAGAGCAGCCAGGATTTGTGTGGTGCTGCCCCCATTGCCGAACCTGATGTGGGAAGGAGTCTGAGCTTGTGCTCTACATTCAGTTTGGGACAGTGATCTTCCATGGAGAGTTTTTATCTGCTGGAATTTTCATTGCCTGGCTTGTTCCATGGAGAGCAAGAGGACACACACATAAAAAAAAGAAATCTAGTATTTTTTTTTCCAAGCGTGGCAGCACTGGGAGAAATCCTGGCTATTTTGAAGCAAAGTTTTCCTATTGTATTTTAGAGCTGCATTGAGGAGTGGAGGGTGGAAGGAAATACTTTCTAATGAGACTAAATAAAGGCAGATAAATCCCAGATGGAGTGTCTCCTGCAGAGGGAGAACCTTTGTCCCATGCAGCCTTGTGACAAGATTCGGGTAAAGATGTTCCTCACCAGCAGAACTGGGGCAGAGATGCAGAAGACTGTTTGCTGCTTTTCCTACAGCTGTCAAGAAATATTTTTCCATGCATATGTCTTTAATTTTTCCTCCAGGATGAGGGTACATTGTAGTGAAAACACACACGCCTCCTCCAATCTCCATTATTCTTAATTTCCAGCAAATTATGGGGTAGCAGCTTTCCATATATTTTCCAAAGCCTTAGCTGGAACCAGCATATCCTGAGCAAGGTCAGATATTCCTGAACTCACTTGCACTTTTTCCACCAGCTCTGTCAGTTCTTTCTAACAAACAGAACCATCTTAACAAGCTGTGCTTTGTGTTTCTAGAGAAACCCTAGGATCTAGTAAAAAAGAATGGAAAATATGAGCATGGAAAGAGCTAGGAAAATAGTTCCTTGGCTAAAGGTCATGAAAAGATGCGGTGGAGCTAAGAGTGTAATGTGATGTTCTTTGTTGAAATATTTCAATATTTGTCCTTTAATAATAATAATTTAAAAAAAAATTTTAGGTGGCCCATATCAGAGCAGAAAGAGATATTTTGGTTGAAGCGGATGGAGCGTGGGTAGTGAAAATGTTTTACAGCTTCCAGGATAAAAGGAACCTTTACCTGATCATGGAGTTCTTACCTGGAGGTAAGCTGGGTGCTGTGGCATCAGGTGATAGAGGTACTTCTTCCTTAGCTTTTGTTGGCAGCTTTATAAAATGTTAGAAACAAACATGCTGTATAATTTGTGAAAATAAAAACGTTAACATGCTTTTAAGTGAAGTTCCAGTCATGTGACCATTCCTGATTTTTAGGAGAAGGAAAAAGGTTGTGAAGTGGTATTAAATAGACTTGAATTAAATAATTAATCTAATAGAAATTTCTGCTTTTTACAGCTGAAGCTATTAACAGTAAAATCGAAACAAAAGCCCTTGTTCAAACAGTTTGTGCAGTAAATTTAACGTGTGTAAAAATCAACTCTATTTTCCTGGGCTATTCAATTAAAATTCCTGTTTAGGATTTTCAACTAAAAAAGTAAGTTGGGTTTGTAGGTCCTTGCAGTAATAGTTTTATAATTAGTAACTATAAGGCTAGTTACAAGGTTAAATTTGGATTCTACTGGGGTTTCTTATAGTCTTGTGATTCACATCAGGCTTGTGATTTAAAATGTTCTGATCCCTAAGCTGTATTTTCTTCTCTTTGATGAGGTGACATGATGACCTTACTAATGAAGAAGGACACTCTATCAGAGGAGGAGACCCAGTTTTACATTTCTGAGACAGTGCTGGCCATCGATGCCATTCACCAGCTGGGATTTATCCACAGGGACATCAAGCCAGACAACCTCCTGCTGGATGCCAAGGCATGTACTGGGCTCACCAACTGCTGGTGCTTCCAAGATCTCAGGCTGCACATCCTGCTGCTGAGCAGTGGGAGCCACCGGTGCCACCCCAGAGATTTAAACTGGCTGGAGGGAAGGCAGGGAATGGCCACTGTGTTTTCCTTGGAGAACACCAATATGCTTAAACAAAGCCAAATCCTACTGAAAAGCCTTTTAACTATTTAAGGCAAGGCTTTTAAGGGAGAAAACCTACTCAGGGTGACCAGATGCTCATATTCATACACATTAAAAGGTGATACTCTTCCTTTCATGCATCTTGAAGTAGCTATGGACAATTCAGACAATGCTAAATGTTCAATTTCTACAGTTACATTTATTTAATCACCCACTCACCTGTGGAAACTCCCTCAGTTAGACTGACCATTCTGGCCATGAAATGCACTCAGTAAGCATCACAGAATCATGGAATTATCTAGGTTGGAAAAGGTCTTTAAGATGATGGAGGCCAGGCATTATCACAGCATGCACAGGTCTGTCAGGTTTGATGGGTTCTATCTAGCACTGATGTCTGGGAACCTGATTAAAGCCAAGGTTACCATCAAAACAAAGCAAAGGAATTTTGTCCTGGAGGCTTTCTCAGTCGAAGTGGTGTCCAGCTCAAAACAAAAGCAGGCAAAGTAGCTGCCCTCAGCTGTTGGGAAATTGTCGGTATCACCATTCCTGGGAGGCCACAGCCTGCTGAAGAGAAAACAGACCCTTCCAGAACAGCAAGGTTCAGTCATTGCTTCTCTGCTTGTCCTGTGCCTGTCCATCATGGCCTGAGAGGGCATGTGCAGTGATTAAAAGTCTTTTTTTCCAAGCACTACCTATCTAAATAAGGGTTTCACATTCTCTGATGACTTTTTTTTTTAGGGTCATGTAAAGCTGTCTGATTTTGGGCTCTGCACAGGTTTAAAGAAAGCCCACAGAACAGAGTTCTACAGGAACCTCACACACAACCCACCAAGTGACTTCTGTGAGTATGAGCTGTCCTAGTTTAACATGTAAATGGTTTTGAGCTGCAGCTGTACATTGTACCTGTGTTTCTGCTGGGATAAGCAAGATGGGGCAGGCAGATTGCATTTAATTGGAAAACTGGAAATGCTTGTTCCCTGGGACATGGGAGCATTTCACAGGCAAGAAATTATGATTTCTGCAGTAATCATGCATTTTTGCACGTTCATACACAGATATGAATGCACATAATGTAATGTATCTATATTTTAATGTGTTTTTCATAGTGCTAGTGAAGTTACAGAACTGCTCTTTCAGGAGGGACATGGGTTTCATGTGCCAAAAGACTGAAGTCAGTGACTTCAGTCTCATGAATCTTTTCAGAAGCTGATCTAAAAATTTTAGCAAGTTCCAATTTAGAATTGCTGATGAGGTGTCCTACTTACATGAGTTTCAGCTGTGCATTGGACAGTAGTTGTTCTCATGTTCCCATTTTCAGTTATAATCAAGTATTTCTTTCCAGACTAAAGGATTCTAAATATACAAAATAGTTATTTAAAACTGGAACCCTATAAATGTTTTTTCTCTTCATTCTCACAAATGCAATTGTTATTTAATAACTATTTTGTAAATTAGCATTTCAGAATATGAACTCAAAGAGGAAAGCAGAAACATGGAAGAAGAACAGGCGACAGCTGGTGAGTTAATTAAATAATGTATAATTTTTGTTTTGCTTTTAAACTATTTACACAAAATGTTAAACTAAAACTCGGTGCTAGTGTTCCTGGTTCTTAAAACCTGCAAGGCCCTCATATGTCACTCTCTACAAGCTCCCAAAATCACAAATAACTCAAAAGAAGGGGGTCCAGGTTGGAATAGCAAGACCCTGCTCTTCTCTATGCCTTTGTTTCCTTGTGAGCACGTGGCCCAAGACCTCAGGTGTCAGCAGCCACGTGGCCAAGGTATGTCTGGAGCTCTCTGCAGCACTGACCTGGTGTGGGCAATGTGGACTCCTGGCTCTGATTCCTGCAGCTTGGTCACAAGCAGATGTGTGGCTGCGGGATTCCTTTCTAGAGAATTGTGGGGAATTCCCATTCTGCTCAATGGGAACGTGGTGGAAAGGCTGTGGGAGGGTGTTGGCACTGGAGTGCTCCAGCCTGGGTTTGTGATGAGGAGTGGTCACGTAATAGGGGAAGTTGTGGCATGAAGTGAACCAAAGCAAAGTGTCTGTCAGCCATGGGATTTCAGACTTTCATCCCTGCCCATGATTTTCACCAAAAAAACCTCAGCTGTCAAATTTTGGAACCTTTTATTTTTCCACACTCTTTTTAAAAAGTCATCTACTGCAGTATTCCTAAAAACCTTCAGGGTTGTCTCTTCTTTCCTCATGAGACATGAGATTACATTGCAACCACCACACTGCCTCATGGGGCTGTATTTCACAGCCTTATTCCAGCCTGGAATTAGATCCCTGAAAAGACACTTTCTCAAGTCCAGTGAAGGCTGATGTGGCAGAACTGTGTGGTGAAGAACAGTCCCACAGAGACAGTGAAAGGCCAGAATGACAATTTGCATCAACACTGTTGGAAAAGGAGCCACGTTTTCACTTTTCCGTTGGTTCAATCCTAAATGTCTCGGGTCTGTTCAATCCAACAAAGTGTTTCTTTATGGTCAGACAAATGAAAGTAAAGTATTTTTGTGGGAAAACTGCTTTTGGAGGATTTTTTTGGTCTTGAGGGGTTTTTTTTGTCAGGTTTTGTTTTTTTTTCTCTCCCTCCTGCCCCATGGAAGATTTTTCACCAGTTAAGAGAAATTCCCAATACCCAGCTTGTGTATCGTGTGTGTCACACCTGGGAATCTACCACTGATTATGCCTTTAAAAGTAAACAAAGACCACAACAATAGAACTTCTTGGGTATTTTTGTAAAGCAGCTACCTGAAACTTTAGCTAAGAGGACCTTCTGATATTGCAGTTGCAATATTCTATGGTTTCATCACGTTAAAGAGGATGATTTCCATTTATTTTCGAGGTTCTCTCTGTTTATTATAAAAGAATTATAAAAGAATAATATTATTGGGATTTTAGTTCCTGTGAATTCTCTAATTAATTCTTGCTCACCTAAACAGCAAGATCCTGTATGTGAATCCCCAGGAAAAGGTATTGCAAAGTGTAAACCCACAGTATTTATCTTTTAAAGAGATTATACTTGTTTTCCAGGCATATTCTACTGTTGGAACCCCAGACTATATTGCTCCAGAAGTGTTTATGCAGACTGGGTACAACAAGCTGTGTGACTGGTGGTCCTTGGGAGTGATTATGTATGAAATGCTAATAGGTATGTGAAAAACCCCAGCTTAAGAGTTGTTCAAAGGTAACAGGGTCCATTTGTTAGAAGAGAAAACCTCTGGCTAATATTTGTTAGGTTTGGGAGCCCCAGTGACAAAAGCAGAGGTCACTGCTCTTCTGGGAAAAGTTTATGAATTTTTTATTTGTTTGTGCAGGGTATCCACCTTTCTGCTCAGAAACGCCACAAGAGACTTACAGGAAAGTTATGAACTGGAAAGAAACGTTGGTATTTCCTCCAGAGGTGCCCATTTCAGAGAAAGCAAAGGATTTAATTCTAAGGTCAGTAAGAAAAACCCAATTCTGGCCTCTTGCCCAGCCAGGGTCCTCTTCCATCGGGGTAAATTCCTGTTCTGTGTGAAGGAAGCTTTATGTTGGAGGGAAGGCTGGTTTCTTCTGTCACCATCCTTGATGGATTTTTTTAAGTCTTTTTCTCTTTGCCATTTGTTTAACATGAAGAAATAAGCTGGAATGATCTTGATTTGTACCATGGTATAAGGAGAAAGAGAGCAGACCAAAAATAAAGTGATTAACACAGAATTTTTCTCTTCTCAAAGGGGGCAAGAAAATAACCACTCACCAGCATTTAATGCACTGAACAGAAATCTTTGGATGTTTTGGATTTACTCATTTCTTTCAAAATCCCAGTTTTTAATTTGCATTGAGGTTTTTGTGAGGGTTTTGGTGCCAAGGTCAGGCAGAAATGCTCTCTTGTCCTGGGAGGGTTTAGGGGGCACACTGGTTTTGGGTTTGATATTTTTTCCTTTTTTTCCTTTTCAAAGCTGATGTTATAGCCTTATACAGTTTTGTTACAGGCAAAAAGGGGAATGCTTCACAAAACTAGAATTTATTATTAGTTCAAGCAGTGCTCCAGTAACCTACAAAAACATAACAAATACAAGAAACAGTTACCCTGCCTCCAGTTAGTGATACTAACTGCTCAAATAATTCAATTGTTGCTAACCCTCATGAATAAGTTTGTGTAAAACAGTTATATTGCATTTTCGGTGTCTATTTCTCTAGTGTTCTGCTCAACCTTCCTTGTCAGCATCCCAAGTTCTCTGCTGCACAGAGTACAGCATTACTGCTGAGTATTTCTTCTTCCTCAATCCTGGCTGTGTTTGGGGAATTTTTAGAGATTTCAGTGTATTTGTTAGCATGTCTTGCTCATGCATCTACTTACGTGGCTACTTGAATTTATCAGTTTGTCTCCACAAGGAGAAGGGTTAAAATTGGGGCAAAACATCTTAGTTATAGGTAATCTACTAAAATGAGGTCAAAACAGGTTGGACAACAACCACCTGGGCATTTTGGGTACTTTGTCCATTACAGCTTGTACAAGTTGGACAATGTGTGTTTTGGCTTAAAGGGAGATGCAGACAAAGTTAAAGGTATTTGTTATGGATACAGATAAATCCAAACTAAAATAAGCTCAGGTTCAGACAGAGCCTGACAAATCCTGTGGCTGCTCTGGCTGGGTGTTGTTACAGGGTTTGAGGTCTGCTGTTAGTCCTTGGGCACCACCCAGCCTACTGGGCTGCAATACAAATACAGGCAGGTTTTCTTCCCCAGTGACACCCAACTACAAGCAAAAGAACTTTAATTTATCATTGGAGACAGTTTATAGCCTAACCTGCTGTGCTACACATGCAGAAGATGGCTGGGATTTAATGAATTTCTGAGCAAATGCTGGTATTCCCATCTCCTGGCTGAGATACTTGAGAGGCTTTTCCAGCCAGTTCAGCATCAGTCCAGAGGAGAAGGGTCAGCCTCTGCTGTTCCCTGGAACAAATCCCTGAGGTCACTGAGTTGCTGTCAGAGAGCTTCCACCTCCCTATTTTCGTTCTTTAGGACTTTAGGCTTTTCCTGTCTGGCCTGCTCGAACAGGTAACAGTCCCCCTCTCACCAATCCTGTCTCTGTCTCCAATTTCACCTTTTTCTTCCTGCTATTTCACGGCTGCTTCTCATAAACTGACCATTTCTTCTGGGGTCTGAGCTGAGGTTGTGCAGCAGGGCTGTATCAGAACAGGCCCCCGGGTCTTTGCACCACCTGCACCTCTGAGGAGAGGGAAGGGGGAGAATAGGGCCATGGCATGTTCCCCGGGTCTTTGCACCACCTGCACCTCTGAGAGGGAAGGGGGAGAATAGGGCCATGGCATGTTTGGAATGGGCTGGCTCACTGGGATCCAAAATATGGCAACAGAGAGCAGTCCTGATTTATTAAGTACATCCATTCTTCTTTGTTTTACTTTGAAACATGGATGTTTAAGTAGTTGAGAACATGCAGAGGAGTTCTCAGTGGTAAGGATTTAAGCCTCCATTCCAAACTGATCTTACTAGAACATGCAGCAACTTTTCACAAACCTGGAAAATGGGGATGCAGCAGTTTAGAAAAGGTGTTAGTCATTGGCATCATCAAAGCTTTTTGTTTTGGGATTTAACAATGTTCTGCTTCTGGTATTTCCCTTCTCTCCTAGATGCAATGGGCTGCTTTGAGGTTACCCCAAGTGGTGGGGAACAATTGAAAGAACTTCTTGAAATTCTTGAGACTGGATACTGTTGCTTCTGTCTGAATTCATCATAACATTCCCTTTGTTTTTTCTCCTTTTCCAGGTTTTGTATCGACTCAGAAAATAGAATTGGTAGCAATGGAGTAGAGGAAATAAAAAGTCATCCATTTTTTGAAGGAGTAGACTGGGGACATATCAGGTACGTATATACACACGTTTTACAGGGAGAATAAAAGCCATGAAAGCAAGAATTTCATGAAATACGATGTCAAAGACAATTATTTCCAATTTATCTTTCATTTTGAAAGGCAGCTACTTGCAGTAGGTGGGTGACACTGAAGGTTTTCAGGCCTTGCTGACATTCATAGAAATGATCCGAGTTTAACTGTCTTGAGATACCTCAGATTGCTCCAGACTGCCCAGAACATAAAGAAATTGTTGTAGGGTGGCTGTGGATTTAATTGTAAGTGTAGTAATTAGAACTGTGATGAGTTTACAGGTGTAATTCACTGCCTTTCCCACAGTGCTCTGTCCCAGTGTGAATGTTTTGGGGGGACAGATTCCTTGGGCAGTTTCAAAAGCCACCTTAAAAGGGCTCCCTGACTGTGGAGCTGCTAAAGCAGAGCCAGTGTGGATTGGGAGAGAGATGCTGAGTGTCACAAGGAGGAGCTGCAGTCCAAAGGTTTTGGATGAGGTCCAGGCTGATGAGCATTGGAATTATAAAGCTCTGGCTGCAAGTGCAATCCTGCTGGGCTGTGTTTGTGAAACAGAGTAATCACAATGGTGGCTGGTGACAACATCGCGGTGATGGCTGTGTGGCAGATAAGTGTGGAATGTTCTCTCCCTTAATGGGAAAATGATGTTTGCCCCAAGCCTGCCAGGAAGACACCAATAGGAACAGGGAACCAAACAATCTCCCCATGGTGTCAGCAAACAGCAGAGTCAGATTCATCTGTGATGCACTCAGTGGAACCCTTGTGCTCTGCATTAAAGGAAGTTGTAAGTGTAAAAAGCTAAGTTAAAGCTGGAACTTAATGTCTCATTTCCCAATATTCACTCTTCTGGCATTTATCTTTATTTGCAGGGAAAGACCAGCTGCAATCCCTATAGAAATCAAGAGTATTGATGATACTTCCAACTTTGATGAATTTCCTGAATCAGACATTTTACAGCCAGGTGAGACTGCCATTGTAAATTCCAAATTTCCATCTGGGACATGCCAGAATACTCCACAGATACCTTTGTTGTTGTTTATATTCATTTTTCTGATGCCCTCATCAAGTTAGTCTCTAGATCAAGTCTCTATGTTTTCTTTGAAATATGAGTGTAAACCTGTGATCTCTCATAGCTGCAAAGCCCAGAGATTTTAAGAGTCAAAGCCATTGGTAAAAACAGTTTGCACAGGTAGTGAGCACAGAAAGCAGTGGAGTTTTCTGCCAGGCTGTCTGTCTAACCAGATTCTGGTAAAACATCATGCACTGATTTGCTTTTCATCTTCAATGACTTTCGAGGTTTGTGCCAAACATAATTGTTGAGATACTGTGGGTGAGAATTTTCAGACAGTTGATTACCTAACACAGTAATTCATGAACCTGAGTGGCTCTGTAAATCACTTCAGGGGTTTTTTTAAATTGTTGATTTCTCTTGGCAAGTTGTAGGAAATTTTCATATGTAAAGGGCTTGGTTCTCTGACATACAAACAGTCCCAGGTCGCATTGTTTCAGTTACTTGAAGACTGGCAGATGTTTAACAGTGATTAATTGCTGTCTGCTAAGTGTAGTTGTGTTACCAGCCATAAGAATTATCCAAAAGCTGTTGGTTATTTCTTTTCTGAAATGGCTTTTATGTAATGGTGAGGAAGTTTGTCCTTTTGGTGCAAAGCAACTCATCTCCAGTGCCTAAGCTGGTTAAGCCCATATTTGCATAATGCCAAGAACATCTGTATTATCTTGGCATTTCAGACCCACTGAAAACAGTACTGTACATGTAGATAAAAATCAGAACATCAGAAATGTCAAGGGGTTTGTAATTGTGTATTCTATGGGTGTGTTAGGGGCTTCTGTCAAGGTATGGAAGCCTGATAAAGTGTGTAGATGTAATGAAAAAGAAAGCAAAACAACCCCCCCTACCCCCACCTTTTTCTGCTTCAGAGTTCTATCCTGAAATTGTAACTCAGACCATTGACAAAAGGCAACTGACCTGATTAGAAACACGATTTCTTCCAGGAGTTTCTGCTGACTAAGGAAATACGAGCTCAGAGCTGTTTAGCTCTGTGAAAAGTCCTCTCAGAAGCAGCCTGGGTTTAACTGTTTTAATGTGTGTTTGCTTTTGTTTCTGAATTCTAGTGCCAAACGCGACGGAACCTGACTACAAGTCCAAAGACTGGGTTTTCCTCAATTACACCTACAAGAGGTTTGAAGGGCTCACCCAGCGTGGCTCCATCCCTTCCTACATGAAAGCTGGGAAGTTGTGAAACAGAACACAACCCCCCAAAGGAAATTGCAAACACAAACCTCAGGTAGCTGCATCACCAGGCCCACTTGGCATTAGTTATCAACACATCGACTCTGGTGCGCATCGATTTCACACAGAAATTCTACAGGATTAGGATTTCTAAGACTACTACAGGAATTAGTTGGCAGTGCCAGCTGGCTTTTTTTTTTTCTTTTTTTTTTCTTTCCTTTCTTTTTTTTTTTTTAATATTTGAATATTTTTGTTAACTTTATTATACAAAGGTACTGGAATAAAAGGAACGTGCATCCCTTTTCCTGCACTGCCTACGTGTGGATAACGGTTAATTATGCCTCTCTGTACTGTGGCTTTGTTTGTACTGTAAACCATCTAATCCACCCAGGAGGGAAACATATCATTTGATTGTTGTACTGCTCACCTGGTGGGGGTTAGATATGCAGTATAAAAAAACTGTCCACATTTGCAAACCTCTCTGAGCAGTTGCTCAGGGGTGTTCCATTTGTGGTCTGCAGATCCCCCGTGACTGTAGCACATGGAATTATTTTAAATAGCAGTGTCCTCTGGGCCTCCTTGTGTCCTGTGTGCCCTCTCTTGCCCCCAGTGCAGGATTTTACCAGCCCTTTATCGTCATCCCTTTTGTCCCTTTTCCCACAGTGTGTGGCAGTGAGGCAGTCCCTGTGATCTGTTTAGTGGTTTTTCTGCTTTAAATGATAGTTGGCAGTATTGCTGTTTGAGGTGATGATGCCTGCTGGTAATTTCAGAAGAAAAAAGGAATCTGAATAAAAATTATCAGTATTTTTAGCAGAAGGGAAACATTCTGATACGAAGTTTTGAGGAGATGGCAGAGCTAAAAAAACCATTCCTTCCTCTGCTCTAAAGCAGATAATCTTTGAGCTGCTCATAATTCAAACATCCTCTTTTCTCTCTGCAAAATGTGTTCTAGAGCAGTGATCAGATTGGTGCTTTTTGGTTTTTTTCCTCCCTGAGCAGCTGCAGGCAGAAGGGATCCTGCTCTAACCTCTTCTCTCCGGAACAGCAGCCTCTGCTCACGTAGAGGAAACGGAGTGTCCCACTAGACTCAGACTCTCCAGTGGGCTCCTTTTCTTCCAGTATCTCCGCCTGGCATGGCCATGGGATTACAAGGGATCAGCTGAGCCTGCAGCCCAATTTCCAGGGACCACCTAAATGTTCTTGTGGCCAGTCTGCAGGATGGTGACAACCTGGCAGTTGAGCCAGGTCTCCTTCCCCTGGGCAGAGGAAACAGAAGCAGAAATACCTCCATGAAATACCTCCATGTGCAGGCTCTGCTTTTGTTCATCAGCCCAGCAGCAGTTCAGGACTGACTTGCACTCCCTGAACAGTTTGCAGTTATCTGGTCACTGGTGACTTTCTCTGCCTCACAGCTTTCTCACTCACAGCTTATCTGCAGGGCTTTGAATCTGTCACAGTACAGCAGAGATCTCTGCTGTCATTTTCTCGTCAAAAGAGCTGTACAGCAATGAACAATTCTCCAGCAGCTGAACAAGCAGAGTCACTGTTGCTGTCTCCCTCCTCTGAGCACCAGTGAAAGGCACCCTAAAACGTCTGCAGCCCCCTCCAAGTGGAGCACAGGATGTTTTGGCATACAGTAGGAAAGATTCCACTGGACAGGCTTTTGCAGCAATATGGAAGCTACTGTTATAAAGCTGTTAGAGAAATATTTATTGCTGTTAGGCACTGTGGTATCAGCTGTTCTGAATTATTTGTATGCTCTGAAAAACACAGTGGGATGTTCATCTGCTGCATAAGAGCCCATTTGCCTGCCAGATTTCTGTGCATCAGTGCCTGTGATGTGCAGGAAGTCTTCCCTGATCCAGCCAGGTTCCCTGATCCTGCCTTTCCTCCATGGTTTTGTTTCCCTTCAAGCATCTAATAACTGTTATTTATACCAAACAGTTTCAGTCTTCAGCTTCTCAAAGAGGAGTAGCCAGTGCCTCAGGGCTGTCCAGTGTTACACCAGAGCAAAGCTAAGCTGAACTTCTGCCTGAATGCTGGACTGAGGTGGGAACAGCTCCTTGATCTCCCAGGTTTGCTTCCCAGACTTTACACTAATTAACATCCCTGTACTGCTGCTGGGGCAAGGTCCTTAAAAATTCTCCAGTGTTGTTATTAGCCTTGTCAGTGTGGTGAGGCTCAACCTGTTGCCATCCAAAGGCTGTACAAAAACAATAACTCACTTAAATCCACCTTTCAGACATCGTTCTGCGAGTGCCCCAGCAGCTCCTGAGGCTTCTCAGGAAAGGAAATGCCTTTCCTAAGGCCTTGACTCCAAGACAGGGAAGCTCAGGCAGAAAAAAAATCCTGAGATGCAAACTTGGCCTCAAAAGACACTGCTATTCAAAACAATTTTCATTGGTTTTAATTTCCAGTCTCATCCATGGGGCACCGTGTGCACTGGAATTGGAATTCCTGCAAAAACCACCTTTCAGAAGAGCACAGTAACCCCATTAACGTGGCCTACAAAGAAGTCTTTGCTCAAACTTGTTGAGACAAGTTCAGTTTCATGGAAACTGCAAATGTGCAGTGATACTGGTGATTTTTTTTTCCTGTGGGGCTTAGGGGAGGGCAGAGAAATACACACTTAATTTAAAGCTATCTATTAAACAATTACGTCTGTACATACTCACTGGTTTACAAACTCGGGAAAAAGCTCAACCCTTCTATTTGCAACACTAAGGATAATACTCATTTAAAACTGCAGATGATTAATCATATCAGTGCTCACGTAGGAGCTATATCCATAAGGAAACAACAGCCTGCAGCCTATCTAGCATAAACTCCTGTATTGTGGTAGTTGACTTTTTAAAATTTTTTTGTAAACATAGCGTTATTTTAATCAGTAAGTCAAGTTAAACAATATTAACTACTGCTTTTAGGATGATAGGGGTTTTTTTTAAAGGTGAAACTGTGACACTGTAATGGATTAAAGAGAACAGCAGGTTAATCTACACTGGCTTTCAAAAAAAAAAAAAGGAAGTGCAACATATCTTTAGTTTTGTTATTTCTGTCTGATTCCTTTGGATGGTTGTGTGTTTTCCTTTGGCAGTGTTTGTCACTGTGCCATTTATTTTTCTTATTCTTGGAGTACCAAAGATCCTGAAATGGCTTGATGATTGCAACCATGTGAAAATTTATTTTCTGGAAGTATGTTTTGTTAAGCTTTTGTTAAAATGTGGAATTGTGTATGCAAATTGTTATCAGAGGTTTGCTGGGACATTTACCTATTCCAGCAGGGGAAACTTGAGTGCATCGATGGAAGTGGAGAGCCTGAATCCAAATTCTGGATCAGAATTCCCTGAAAGTGGGGAGGAAGCTTGGATTGGGAACTGCAGCTGAGCTTTCGCACTTCATTCCATCTCCAGTCAGCGTGAGTGAGTGGCCTTAGGTACAGGACATCAGCAGAGGTTGTCTTGTGTGCAGAAGGAGTTAAAAAAAAAATTGCCAGCATTCAGAAATCAAATCTTGTTGATACTGCATTTGCACTGTTCAATTTGCCTTGCTGGAGAGTTATAGAAGTGTTATTTTTATAGGTCAATTGTTCCCCACCTGAGCCGTTGGAGACAGTCTGGGATAAGGGCACCTGCTGGGGGGAGATCAGCTGGGGGCACCAGGAATGGGCACCAGGAATGGCACACAGCTCTGCTGTCAGCTCCTTCCCTAGGGCTGACATTCCTCCTGTGCCCAGCAAGCAGGGAATGCTGCAGCCTAGCCCAGGTAATGCTTAGGAAGTGCTCTCACTTTCTCAATAACAAGAGCAATTACAGGCGTTGTAACACACCGTACCTTGTCCTTTTACTGTTGGGATCTCACAGCAGCTCGTTCTTGGAGTCAAAATGGCAACTGCTATATTTTTCCTAGACTGTTTCATTAGTTGTGGTTGGGAAAGATACATAGAAGCATTATAAAAATTTATATGAGGCTTTTTACAGCATTTGAAAATAAAAGTAGCATTCTTTTTGTAAAGTCGCAGTTTTTGTTTCTTTCACCCCGGTGTACTGGATTTCTCTTCCAGAATGGGAGGCATCTAAGGAATTGAGATCCTATTTTGTGGATTCTCATCTTGAATTCCACGGACAATTAAACACCCCAGTGTTGTTACACTCAATCAGAAAGCAGAGAAAGCAAATACTGTTTGACTTGTCCCACCTGCAGTCACGTGAAGAAGCTACTTCTCAAATGGTTACTGATCTCCAGAGTCTTACCTTCCCCATAGGCTGTAATTTATCCAGGAAAGGCTTCCACAGGCACTTGTGTCCTTTGATCCACTATAGAAACCTTTCTGTCCTACTGTTCCACTTTCCCTGCCAAGTTCAGAGCGGCAGCAGCAGATTGCAGTGAAAATTGTATAAAAAAATGATCAGAGTGGAGCAGCTGAAGGCCAAGAGAAGTGAGTAGCCACTGCCTGGCCTTGTCTGGAGCCCTCCTGAGAAGAACAAGGGGCATCCCTCCTTCCAGTCCAGAATTCCTGCTCTCAGTAAAGGTAAAAATACAACAGAATTTTGCAAGTTCTGTTTAATGGGATCACCCTTTTCTTCCCTTAACTGTGCCTGATTGTATGGCAGAGCTACACATCATAAGGAAATACAAGTTTAGTTCTTTACCTCCTTGTGTTTCCAAATCAGGTATTCCTCAGAAAAAGCACTTGAATGGAAAATATGAAGGCTATGCCTTCAGCATGAGTAAATCTCTTTTAAAATGTGATCTTAATTTAGGGTTTATAAGACATACTGCAAACGTCTACATTTTTCATTTCTTTGTTCTTCTACAAAGTGTGCCTGGTACCTAAGCAAAGCAATTATGCTTTGGGCAATAAAAGGCTTTTTCTGACAATCTTCCTAAGGAAGGAGAAGGGGAGGAGTATCCAAACAGTCTGTCTTGGGAGTGAGGACGATAGTGGCTCCCAGCTCTGGACTAGGCAAGGATACATTTGTAGTTCGGGAAGTGCTTAATGTATTTGGTAATGAAGAAGGTTGTCAGGGGCTGGCCAGGGAGGTTTGGAGTCCCCATCCCTGGAGGTTTTTAAGGAAAGATTGGACGTGGCACTCAGTGCTCTGGTCTGGGTGACAAGGTGGGCATTGGTCACAAGTTGGACCCAAAAAATCTTGGAGGTCTTTTCCAACCTTCACGGTTCTGTGGTTCCATTTCTCTAAGGTAATGTGATTCATTACAGGTTTGAATTTTAAATGTCAGAGAGGTACTAAAATGCCTGTCCCACAGTTGGATTTCCCAAATGAAAATGGGTTCTAAAGGTGCATGCAGGCCCTGTCCCCTGTGAGCCACGCTGGGTTCAGCCATGCCAGGCTCTGCAGCATGGAATGCCTGCTCCTAAAAACCACCGGGTTCCAGGTGCATTGATACTGGGACAGCTGAAGGGAAAATTGGTGTGGCTGTCATGCACTGAACTGGCACCAGGGTTTGGACACTTCATCACTCAGGAACAGTGGGTGTGAGAGGAAATGAATCTTTCCAATGCAGAGAACTTATCCTGCTGCCTCCTGCTCCTCCTAGTGCCACTCCTTAGGTTATTGGAGCCCGTGGAGGTCCCTGTTCCCAGGGGAGACGGGGTGCACAGACTTCAACCTTCTCATGCTGAGGAGGGAATGAGTGCAGGTTTCTCCTTTCCCAACCAAGCCCCAGCTCTGCTAGGAACAGTTTGTTTCAGGTCTGAACTGACCCTCGGTGCCATATCTTGTTTCCGTACCAGCTGCTTTAATCTGTTTCTAGTGAGCCACCATCTGCTGCGGCTTCTCCCTCCTCCAGGAATATGTGCTGGCTCTCCATGCTGTCCCCAGGCAGTTCACTTCCACTGGCAGCAGCTCCTTCCCCTCCAGGTGCCTCTGCCCATCCTCCCCACTCCAAAGACAAAATCTTTGCCCTTGCCTCTACATTTCCTGCCCTTGGAATTGAATGATGAGAGGGCAGCTCATGAGCAGGGTAAGCTGTTGTGCAAAAGTGTAACCACAGCCCCTGCTCCACATCTTGCAAGAGAGACTGCAGCTACAGAGAGCAAGTGTTACAGACACATGGAGCTAACACCTTCCCTCCTTCCTTCCAGAGATGTGTGCAGGATCTGCCCCCCAGCATGGCTGTACAGGCTGGGAGATGGAGGTGATGGAGCTCCAACAGGAGGCAGATGCCAGGACATTCCCCCTGACCTCGTCTGTGCATGTGTGGCCGTGCACAAAACAGACTGGACACAGGAGCAGTGACTTACTGTGAGTGCAAAACTGCAACAGTTTTGGACACTTGGTTTCCCTAATTCTACTTCTGACTTCACTATACCTACTTAATACTAGTGAATGATCAGATAAGAACTGCAGTAACTTTTCTGGTCAGGACAGTGTGAAATCACTGGCAATCTAGACACACACGTCAGGATCTTCAGTCCAGCAGGCTTTCTTTGAGGTCTCATCCAACTCCCACTGATGTCAGCAGAAGATCCCTATCTAAAGCCCAAAGAAACCAGGAACAAGAATGGTCTTCAAAGCAAACTGGTTGCTGATGCCATGCTTTGGTGTTCCTTACAAATGAGACAAAAAGATCTCACTGTTTATACAACTCAGCTGGTTGAAAAGCAGGATGCGGAGAGGAGGCCTTTTGGCTTCAAATGCAGTGGTGTAAGAAACTTGCATGGCACTTCTGCTGTTAAACAGGACAATATCATCTGGTTTTTAATAAACAAAATCAAACTAATGCCTCGAGGAAACTTTGCAAAATGTACAATTTATTTAAATGCCATTTTTAGGTTCTCATTAGGCATTCAGAAATTACCAGTTTCTGCCAGGAACAAAAAGGCTGTTTCAAAACTGAAGATTACTTTGTTTTTAAATCAGAAGTGGCACCATCAAATTGAGAGACTGTGGGGTAAGAGATTTAGAAGCAAGTGAATTGTTTTGTGGGCACAAACTTTGCCAGCCTCGACTCCAAAATGAAGCAGGCACTTTGGAAAATGTTAATCCTTTTGACTGTCTTTAATTTTGTTAGAAGATCACACACTATATTATCATCCTGGTGGCTCCATTACTGAGATTAGAGAAGGAGAGCAAGTAGGATTTGGATGCTCTTCTCGAGTTAAACTTGTTTCATCATGCAAGGAGTTTGTCCAGATTCCCAGATATCCAAGGCCAGAGTATATCCCTATCACAGTCTGGTTGGATACTGCAGAACATAATCCTTGCTCCTGGTATTGTGCCAGCACAGCACAGTTCGTTGTTAGTGAAGCCTGAATTGGGGTTTTTTTGGTTGGGTTTTTTGGGGGGGTTTTGCTGGTTTTTTTGTTTGGTTTTTTTTTTGGTGGTTTTTTTTTTTTTTTTTTTGTGCTCTG
>NW_008246056.1:2088730-2092326 GCF_000691975.1 Corvus brachyrhynchos
GGGGTTTTTTTGGTTTTTTTTGTTGTTTTTTTTTTTGTGGGTTTTTTTTTTTTTTTTGTGCTCTGTTTTGCTTCTTTGAGGGGCTTCCGTAGTAATTATTGAGCAGAAATAATTTTAAAGAGCTTATTTTTACTGTTGGCCAATGACAGTATGATTATGCTATTTATATAATTTTTGAAGGAAAAGGCTCTCATATTTGGAGCAGAACTTCAACTTTAAAGTGACAGCAGATTTTACTAATACACAGACACAGAATTTATAGCAAAGTCAGCAAATTGCTTGTGGTGCCCTTAAAAGTAATCCAGTGACCTTCAGGCAGAATAAAATACAAATAACAGATGGAAATAGATTTTTTAAAAAAAAGATTAATTCTTTTAACCAGCTAACTTGTTCACATGTCCTCTACAAAAACCACACTTGATTGTGTACTTTCAGCCATGTAAGACCGTGGTCTGAGGAGAAACCATAAACATTTGTGTTCTGGGAGAGAAGGTTATGAAAAATCTCTGATTGTACTTACAAAGCTGAGTCACTTCAGTTTCCTGCTATTAAGTTTCAGCAGAAAAACATTCTCTGGCTCACCCTGAGCAGTCACCTAGGGGTGTATTTGTGTGAAGTAACACAAGTCACCCTAATAATGGAGAGTGACTCCCAGTGTTCCCTTTCCCAGGTCTTGTTGGTGAGGTGTGTGTGGGGCCAGCTTGGCCCCAGCAAATACACAAAGAAATCCACATCCTCTTCAGGACAGCATCTCCCATGTCCTGGGAAACAGCTAAGACATGCTATGCTTTGGCTGTGACGGAAGAGCAAAAAGGAGGAATAATACAGACCCTTTAACTGCTCAGTCTCAGGCTATTATTTAACTGCCCCGAGGTTTGATTGTTATTTTTACCCCTTTAGCACGTTGTTGTATAAGTTGTTTGGAGAAAAGAGGCTATCAGTGTCTTGCATAAAGCATTCTGTTCCCTATTTTATAGCTGAAAGCTATTCAAGAGAAAGTGCTCACCTGAAAATGGGGCAAAAATATCAAGTGTGGCCTACTCAGAATCAGTGCCTTACATAAACTGGGATCCCGCTCTGCCAAGACTCGAGGCAAACTGTGCCATAAACACCAGTTAATGTCATGTATTAAAGGTTCAGTGAAGAGTCCAATCATCACCTTTGAATAAGAAACAAGTATAATAAATGATGTCTCAAATCTGTGGTAATGATCTGGCACCGCTTTATGTTTGTAGGAATTATCCAAGTGCCGGGTGACAAGACACTGCACCATGGATGAGGAACACAACAGGCAGAAATACTGCCAAGAGACTGATCTGATTTTCTGACCTAGTGCCAAAAACTTCTGCAGTGAATTGCAATTGCACTAAAAAATATGAAATAAAATGCAAATAAGGTACAGTAGCTCTGTTTCTAGTGAGTCAGTTAAAAGAAATAAAAATTTAAAATGTCCTCAATAATGTTCCCATGTGGAGAGAGTTTGTATTTAATAGCTGTTTAGCTATTAAGCTTGTTAAAACAGTTATGGGGAGCTATTTAAATGTTTAACTCATTGAGCTTTATAACAACAGCCATCTTCAACTTTCTGTGGTTCCTGAGTCCCTGAAATGTTTTCAGTCAGTGTGGCTGACTCACTTCTGAAATCCCCTTAACATTTGGGTGTCCACTGATGATGCAAACCTGGAGGTGGGAGCTCCCAGCTTCAAAACTGGGGCAAGACAGTATTTTAGCAGGACAAAACATGACATTTCAGCTTCCTGGGAATAAATTCTCAGACAATTTTCTCAGTATCAGTTGTGGTATATGAATAAAATTAATATGCATTAATGCTAACGGTTTTCTCAAAGACAGCAACAGCATCTAAACTCCTGATTTTTAGCTCTCCCTGCTGTTTTTTTATTTCATTTAGGGCAGAAAGGGTTTGTAATTCCTTCTGTACAGTGCTAATTCTGCAAGACCAACTGAACCCAGCATGATGGAGACTATATATATATAAAATTGCAGTAGTAACAGTGGGATTACATAGAACATAAAGCTCTAAAATGACAAGTCAGATTTCCAAGGGAAAAAAGTACCTTATGAATAAGTGTGCACTGACACTGTCACAGAAGCACAGTGGGATTTCTTCAGCAGCATCCCCAGCTGGAAGCCACGATTCCCTGGCCTGTTCCCTAGAATATTCTGTCAGAGCCATGCATACGCTCCTTCCACGTGCTCTAACCCTTGGGCTCAGCCATGGGCAAGATGCTGAGCTGCCCACTCCCACACAGACAAGGAGCTTCCACATCAGATGGGAAATGTGTTGGGAGCTTCCAATTATAAAAGATGTCATGAATGGAGTTCAGGACTGCGTTCGAGGAACCATCCTCAAGATTATAGTTTGGAGTTTAGACAAGTGAATTCTGCATACATCTCTGAAATCTACAAAGGAAACACATCCCTGTTTTCTGGTTGGGTTTTTTCTTTCCCCAACTCTACCTAACTAGGTGAGCTGCTGATTTTCCACCACATTACATAAAATTCATAGGTGTTCGAATGGATTTGGCTCGCAGTGTTTTGTGAGGATTTGCTTTCTCAAGCCCTTAGAATCACAGAATCATTTAGCTTGGAGAAGACCCTTGAGATCATCGAATCCAATTGTAACCTCAGCACTGCCAAATCCACCACTAAACCATGTCCCCAGGTGCCACGTCCACATGTGCTTTAAATACCTCTGGGGTTGGTGACTCCACCACTTTCCTGACAGACTGTTCCAATGCTTGACAACCCTTCAATGAAGAACTTTTTCCTAATATTTAATCTAAACCTTCCCTTGCACAACTTGAGGCTGTTCCCTCTTATCCTATTGCTTTTTACTTGGGAGAAGAGACTGATCCCGACTGTCTTTTTGTGTGTATTTAGTCACATTTTCTTATTCACTTTTAGCAAAGGATGTTTTTATCCTAAGAGTCTGCCCCCATGTCTGAAAAGAACTGATCGCTTGTCTGCAGCGATATAAATTTTAACAACTTAGATACTGACCACTAGAACTGATGATGAAAGAACATAACATCCTTTGCAAAACAATATATCTCCTTTTGCCAGCTCCACAGGATCCCTACTACTAATAACAGACAGAGGAAAGCCCCCGGAACAGTGGGAGAAGAACACCTGCAGAAGGAGCTTCCTTCACATGTCACCGACTGTAGCTCTGGCCTCACTGGTGAGAATTACAAGCTGCACTGTAAGTTCCCTCGTGCCTGAGTTCATAGAATCATGGAACATCCTGAGTTGGAAGGATCACTGAGTCCAGCTCCTCCAACAATCCCATCCTGTGCCTGAGAGCATTGTCCAAATGCTCTTGGAGCTCTGGCAGCCTTGGGGCTGTGACCATCCCCTGGAGAGCCTGTTCAGTGCCTCTGGGGGAAGGACCTTTTCCTGATACCCAGCCTAACCCTCCCCTGACACAGCTCCAGCCGTTCCCTCAGGTCCTGTCCCTGGTCACACAGAGCAGAGATCAGGGCCTGCCCCTCCTCTTCCCCAGGTGAGGAAGCTGCAGAACTGCTGTGAGCTCTGACCTCAGTCTCCTCCTCTCCAGCTGAACAGACCAAGTGCCC
>NW_008246056.1:2092839-2094413 GCF_000691975.1 Corvus brachyrhynchos
ATTCCCTGGGGAGCCTGTTCAGTGCCCCACCACCCTCTGGGGGAAGAACCTTTTCCTGATATCCAGCCTAACCCTCCCTGACACAGCTCCAGCCGTTCCCTCAGGTCCTGTCCCTGGTCACACAGAGCAGAGATCAGTGCCTGCCCCTCCTCTTCCCCAGGTGAGGAAGCTGCAGAACTGCTGTGAGCTCTGACCTCAGTCTCCTCCTCTCCAGCTGAACAGACCAAGTGCCCTCAGCTGCTCCTCGTGTGGCTTCCCCTCCAGGCCCTTCACCATCATCTCCATAACCCTGCCTTGGACATTCTCTGAGAGCTTTAGATTTTTCTTATATTGTGGTGCCCCAACAGAGAGAAGCAGCACCTGTGCAGCCCATGGAGATGGCACAGGTCAGGATTTGTGTCTTTGAGCAAAAGCCTCTTCTCTCACACCTGCGAGTGGAACTGAGAGAGCACAGGCTGCACCAGCACGGGGCAGGACAGTGAGAGAGGCTCTGTCATGTGGAAGAGGCACTGCTGAGGTCCGTACGTGTTGTAGAGGTTTCATTTTGGACAGGTTCTAGTGGGATCTGCTGGAGGGAAGGAATGCCTGGGAACAGCTGGAACACACTCATCTTTTACAGGTGCACCTTGAGGTCTTTCTGCAAAAGGAACACACCTCGCTCACACCAACAAGGTGTGAACCAGAACACCGTGATTGGCAGGTTCACTTCAAAAGCACGCTCCTGGTCCTACCAAAATCCAGCTACAGGTCTGCTAACATAATTCAATACACTTGTGAAGGTTAACCCTGGTTTCTGTTACTTTTCACTGATAGGTGTGACTGCTCTCTGACCACTTGTAGAGGCCTCTGCCAACCAAAACTATTCCAAGATCCTGATGCTTCCTAAGACAAAGTGTCTTCTGCACTGCACTCAAAGAAACACCAGCCCTGCCCAGCCTGGGATGCGGGCAAGGTGCCAGCCTGAGTGTTGCAAAATGGGGAACATGTCAAGATTATCTTAAATCAGGATATTCTTTCATGCAAGATCTTTGTATATTTCCAAGCCTAACCAGCAAGAATGGGTATCTAACCATTGGAAGAGGCAGCTGCCAGCATCCCTTACACAAGGACATCCTGGAACTAACATGAAGTAAATCAATGTTGTTGATGTATGTCTGTATATACATTGCTAAACTGGCAAAATACTCCGGGTCGATGTGTTCTACAGCTGAATTATATTCATTATAACACAAAAAAAAATCACATCTACGTGTCAAAAAGATCTTGCCCAGGTGAAGACACGCGTAGAAGTCAGCTGCACAGGAAACTTATATGGAAAATCCTAAACAGTCCTAAAAGAAGTGCTGTGCTTGGAAACTTACTAACTCTGAATTTCCGTGCATAAATAATGGCATGAAAACTCCAGTGGTAATGCCTGATTTGCGGTATTACCACAGAGTAGCCAGGCTTGGGCAGCTCTGAAATAAGCCATGGGTGTGTCTCTGGACTAACTGCAATTGGAACTATTGGGTCGTGGCACGCCGGGTACCGAACCCGACGGCGGGCGGCGCCATGAGGGGCCCGGGCGCGCCGCC
>NW_008246056.1:2094633-2098228 GCF_000691975.1 Corvus brachyrhynchos
CGTTGCCCCGCGCGTGGGGGGCGATCGCGGGTGCCGTGTGTGGGGTGTGTCTGCCTGTCTGTCTGTCCGTCTGTCCGCCCGCCTCGGTGTTGTGGCACGGGTGGGTGTTGTGGGGCTGGTGCCCGTGAGGCACTGCCGTCTTTCTTGGGGGGCGCTTGGGGCTGGTCCTGTGCCCGGGGCCGCTCCGGGGCCGTTCGGGTTTATGTCTGATTCCCGCTGGGCGCTCCTCGCTCGCTGCTCCCGCTCAGTGGAGTTCAGTGCAGGCACCTGGAGCCCTCGTACGGAAACCACAGAATCACGGAATGGGGTTGGAAGAAACCTCTGGAGATCGTCCAGTCCCCCACCGTGCCAAGGCAGGAGCGTCTCCAGGTGGGTTTGGAATGTCCCCGGAGAAGGAGACTCCAGGCCCTCCCTGGGCAGCAGCTCCAGGGCTCTGCCACCCTCAGTGTACAGAAGTTCTTCCTCTCACTGAGGTGGAACTTCTTGCGTTTAGTTTGTCCACTGCTCTTTGTCCTGACACTGGGCAGCAGTGAAAAGAGCCTGGCACCGTCCCCTTGGCATCCGCCTGTGTAGTGGTCAGTGTGTGCTGTATTGCTGTTACAGATGTGTCGTCACACTGATGTGATGTGCACTAAAAATCTCGTTTGGTGTTTTTTTTTAAACTTAGTTTGTAGTTCACTGTTTCTGGTACACACTTAGCCTTGCTTTCCTAAAACTCTAGTATGATTTTTTTAGGTAGTTAACATAATTTAGTATTTTAGGTATAGTGGTTTTGGCTTTTCTCTGTGTGTGTGTTCATGCCCACGCTTGTATGGCGACCAAGGTTTGATCTTTCCTTGCTTTTAATCATAAGTTTCTGGTACTAAATCAAGGCTGGTTGTAAACCACCAGCTGCTGCTCGTGTTCCTGCTTGGAAACGAGTACGGTGCTTCCTTTCTCCGAGTAGAAGGGAGTGTTTTGCAGGGGGTGTGGGGAAACAGAGGTGGTCCAATCCCTCCTGAGCCATCACTGCAGTTCTGTGTAGTTAGCACCAATTCTTCTAGGTTCAGTAGTTGTTTTCTAAATGCCTGTTGGGTTATGTGTGTTTTAATGTATGTGGGGATCCTGGTTGTGTCAAATCCTTGGCATGTTTCTGTCTGTGCTGCTTGATTGTTTAAATACTGTTGTAAAAATTTGTGGCAAATAATGTAGTGTTTGAAAACAAAGTGGTGGTGGTGGTTTTTTTGTAGTGCTTTTGAAGGCGCAAAACTGTGCTTAAAACTTAAGATTATTGTTTCTGTATCATGCATAGACTGAAATGAGAGAAAATCATCAAAATGAAGAAACCTCCAAATACAGAGACACATCCATTTACAAGTGGATTTGGGAAATCAATGAACCATAGGCTTTCACATTTTATTGTGAGATAAAAAACCCTCCTCCCTGCTTTCTTTTGCTACCTATGTTTATACCTGTTCTTTTAGTGGATTTTAAAGAAAGAAGTTTTGGGTTTCTTTGTTTTTAAGATAAAAGTATCTTAATTGTGGAATAGGACCACACTAAGGTTACCTGCTTAATAGTTTTTAGATTTTTTCTTTTTGAGTGTATACCTTATTGTTGGTACATTTGCACATTATGAAAAACAAACTCTAAACTGGACAGTTCACATCCAAGAATCAAATTCATTGTAAGAAGAAATAATTTGATGGGTGATTTTGGAAGTGAATCATTGTGAACTGTTGAAAATTCCCTGTTTGGACCGCAGGGCCAGCTAAAACCATGGAAGCTCTGCAGCAGGCTTGATAGGACTCATCATTTTGCAGTCATATAATTCCAAAACTTACAACAAAACAACTACCCATCATTCCTCTAGGAGTATATAATTGGAGAGGATTTATGGTTTGTTTTTTGTTTGAACTTTTTTTGCAGAAACGAACTATGATATATGAGACTCCCAATTCCTATCAGTGCTTTCTACCTGGGGTGAACACGAAAGTGCCTGGGGAGGCAGGGTACCCTTTCAAGGCCTTGGGGAATATCTTTTCCTTAGCTGGTTTCTGCCTTATTATACTTTTAAATACACTCTAATACACTGATAGCTTTGGCCAAATACTTGGTGTTTGAAATCTGTTAAGTAAATGTGTCATTTAACTGGTAAATTGTGATTCTTGACTGCTTCTCTTCCAGGTGATGAAAATAAGTAAAAATAGAAGCAGAGAGTAATCAGTTGCCTGTGTTATTATTTGATTTAAATGTCTATAATTCTGAGTATTATAATTTTTCCTTTTTTCATTTTGTGATATTAAAACCAAATCCAATGTTCTTAACATATAAGAGTTTATTCTCTGTACAGTGTTGTTCATAAGATGGTTTCATTACTGAATTCTCTGTATCTTGTTCCTGCATTACACATGCATATAAAATTTGGGGGAAGAATAAGCTGCTTTGGTTCCTACCTTTCAATAAGAGGTACTGTAGGCAATGATCTTGATGCCAGGCTTGCTGTAAGTAGTCTGAGGATGCTTTTCATGATCTATTTTGAAGGTCTAAAATAAATAAATTCAAAGAAATAGTATAACGCTCAGCCATGTGTAGAAAATACGGTTCTTAGTTTTATAGGTGTTCAGATGTGCAGGACCTTGAACTGATACCACAGCACCTGTAACTTTCTTTTTCATGCACTACTGTATGTATATAGGCTATAAGTGTAGTTTTCATGCTCTCTAATGAATATCTGCAGCAAGAATTCATTAAAATAAACTAAAATTTTAGAAAAGTAACTCCATAATAAAATAAAGCAGTTTACATGGCATAGAGTTATTTGACTGTCAGTGTGAAGCCATTCCCCCTTGCCCTGTCACTCCAGGCCCTTGTCAAGAGTCTCTCTCCATCTTTCCTGTGGGCTCCCTTCAGGCACTGCAAGGCCACACTGAGGTCACCCCAAAACCTTCTCTTCTCCAGGCTGAACAATCCCAGTTCCCTCAGCCTCTCCTCACAGCAGAGCTGCTCCATGCCTCCATCTCACATCTTAAAAAAAAAAAACGACAAACAAAACAAACCCCCAAAACCCATGTTAATTATGACAGAACTTTATGATCTAAAATAAACTCCTCTGGCTGGGCTGCACAACACTCAAGTGCCACTTCACGCTCGCTTCTACCAGAATTTGGAGTTCTTTAAACTTGACAGACCCTAGCTGAAGGGTTTTGTGTGTACCAGGAACATACCTTTGGGAATACACATTTTAATAGTCTGTGGTATCCATGATCTTAGAAATCTGAACTCAAAGCAGCCTCTCTCTTCTTTCCTTTGAAAGTGTTTCAAAATACAAAGCTGGATTAAAAGTTCCTTATTTTTGGAAAGGTTGTGCCAGTGTTAACACATTATTAATTTAGGCAGCTGCAGAGCTGCCACATTTCTCCAAGTCTCACTTATTCCCAGACTGTGGAAAGTGTCACCATAAGCTTTATAAATGTACCTCTTTAGTGGTATTTTATTTCAAGCCCATTTTACTGTAATATCTTGATAGCTGAATTTGGATGTTCTTTTTTAAACTGGCTAAATGAGGGCTGACTGACAGCTCTTTTAATCAATTAATGTATTTATTAATACAAAG
>NW_008246056.1:2098242-2106074 GCF_000691975.1 Corvus brachyrhynchos
ATTTTTGGAGTGCTAATATGTATGCTGCAAACCTAGACAGAAAAGCTAACCTTGCTAGGGGTGAGTGGTCTTGAGGTAGTGCAAAATTAGGGCAATAATTTTGAAAGACTCTCTTGGGCTTGAACTTGTTGCATGTGATGCAAACAGGTGCTGTCTGTGGCTGTTATAAGAATTGTGTGATATTTCTGTACTTGGGGTGGGTTTCATCTCACTTATCTTCAGATGTCCAAGTCTGAGCCAGTTCCTTTGGTCCCCGTATAATTACGGACTAGAGGTAGGCACTCTTGGGCTGTATCTCATCTAACCAACTGTAGGAATCTATTTTAGATTGAGATGAATCACCCTAGAACTGTTTTATTTTATCTAGCCAAATGTAGGAATCTATTCTGGGAAGAGATGAATCACCCTAGAAATGTCTTCCTCCCTCCAAGAGGGACCAGAATGGCTACTTCAGATGTGGACATCGTTACTGGTTCAGATGAATGTCCCTTTTTGTGGCTGGTGGAGTTTGGCCATAAACCTTTTCTAATAGATTGTGTTTGCTTAGGAATTGAAAACCTTAAAACTGTTGGTGGAGAAAACAGCTCAGGAATGTGGCATGGGATTAGAAAATATTGTCAGTAGTTGGAAAAATGTGGAGTCTCCCAAGCCTTGTTTCTCAGTGCATTGCATGGGATTGACACAGAAACGTTGCTGACACAGGAATATGGTTGATTTTGGTTGTCTTTATATCTCCCTCCAAACAGAAGTTTTGTGCAGCTCCTTTGCAGTTGTTCCCTTCTTTGCAAACTCCTTGGGGACTGTAATTATTATTTCTTTTCCCTGTAGAAAAACACAAGAATAGGGGATGCTCTTGTACACTGATGTTATGAGAAATATATATTGATAACAATCCCTTAAATATTTTGTTTGCTCAATTATGAAATGCACTGAAATTAGTGTTGAACTAACAGGTTTTTTGTTTCTGATACATTTACTGGGAAGGAGCTGTTTTCCATATGTATTTGTACTGCTTGGATGGTCTTTGCATTTTCACAGAGGGAATGATTCTGGGGGGGGGGAGTTCCTGTATTATTCTCATTATTTTCATCTGTCCCAATGTGCATAATATGCTTGAAAAATATTATTGATTTTTAATACAGATAAGCATATAGGCTTAATGCTGAGAGACAGACATAGATCATAATAGACATGTATTTGAGGAACTGTTCACTTGCCATTAAATTCTGGTTATCAGTATTAGGGCATTAGCATTGGAATAAGAAGTAATAAAAATGTCATTTCTCAGCTGGAATTTTATTTGGCTTGCAAACCAGACTAGTGTAAGTAATAGCCTTTGGGGTGGTAAAACAAAACATCTCTAGTTGACTTCAACTGTTTCTAGTAATTTTAAAATTGACTAACGATTTTGGTTTTATAGAAACATCAACTTGTAATAAAGATTAGTCCTTCAGGATATTATTTTTCATGAAGCAAGTGTGTTATGAAATGGGGAAATATTTCATTTTGCTTTGTGTGTTTTTAGAGGTGTTTGGTTTTGATGTCAATGGTATGAAAATGTTCACAGGAAATGTGAGTCTGAGAAATTCAGCCAGCTTAAATGACAGGTAAAAATTCAACTTTTTCCTATCACAGAAGCCTACCCTGGGTATTGGGGTACATTCTAGACCATTCTCTTTGTGAACCCAAAGATTTTTAAATCCTTTATGCAGCTCTCCCAAAGTGGTATAGATAGCCAGAGAGGGAGAGAAATCTTTCCTCACAGCCTACACAAGGCTGGGACACTCTCCAGGGAGAGAGTGAGCTCCCTGGAATCACCCAGTATCATAATGATGGCTGTTATGGAGCCCTCAGAGATTATTTTCCATCACCTTTCCTGACTTCTCGAAGCTGCCTTGGCTTTAGGAGCTGTTTCTGCCCACTTCTTCCTCAGTGAGTGATAGGTATTAGAAAGATTTGCTCTCTCCTGTTAAACTCCACATAATCAGTGTTCTACTATGCCTGATTGTTCTGAAGCTTTAAATTTATTTGGTTCGTGGGTTTTTTAAGGAAAAAAAAATATATAAGGAATATAAGCTTCATGCTGAGCATATCAGGGATCAGTACAGATTCTTAGCCTTATATTTATATATAAAGAATATAAGCTTCATGCTCAGGGATCAGTACAGATTCTTAGCCTTATATTTTTGTCCAAGATCAACCACCCATCTTACTGGCATTTAGTTTGTCCCAGAGATAGTGATAAGGATTCAATTTATCACCTAATAATTGTAGTTTAGAAGTTCTTAATAGGTCACTGTTACTGGTAATGTGAACATATTTTGTTTTCTCAGTTAAGAATAATGAAAATGGGTGTTGTTAGTAAAGGTAGAAGAGGTAAGTGCAGTAGTCAGAATTTGTTGCTTGGGTGTGAGGGAAAAAAGCAGTTGTTTAATAATACTGAAGATAAATTGGAAAACCTGTAAAAGAGGCCTTGGATTTTGTTCCTTTAAAGGGAAGTGTTCCAAAAGCAGGCTGGCCATCTGTGTAGAGAGTAGTATTTAGGTCAGTGGGTCTGTGCTGTCCTGCTTTGCTCCAGGACGAAAGGATCTGTTGTGCTGAAGGCATTCTTGTCTTGGAACCATGTAGGTTGCTGTTTAGTAAGTACTCTTTTATGAATATTCATCAAGACTGATTGTACTTCAATAGCTTAATCAGTAATTACAGGATGCTGTGACCTGGGCAGATTAAAACTACTCCTTTTAAATAAACAGTTCCTTTGGATTTGTTAGCATTTTTTGTTTGTTTTGTAGTTGTGTTAATAACAGAAATATAAAATGAGACTTCTAGGGAAACTCATCGTAAAAATATTTCAGACATCTACCACTGTGTCCTTATAGTATTTATCATGTAATTTCTTTTAATATATTTTTAACATCCCTAATTTGAATGTGATGTGTATTTGAAATAACTAAATTGTCTTGCTGTTGCAGATGTCCAAATGTTGTCACTTATTTGTCAAGTATTTATTGGTTCTTTGTTTCCACTGCTTTTTTTTGGAACTTCCTGTGGGACTTAATGAGTTAAAGAGCTTTCTAAAATAAAACAGGGGCTGACTTTGTGTTGTCTGATGTGATAGAGAGAGGATTAGTGGAAGACCAGGCAAGCTGTTGTTCGAGTATTATCCTATTTTTATTTAACTCTCCAGAGCTGTATTCCAACACCAAATGAAAACCTAGAGGGTCATTTTTCTGGTGTGAGATGTGTTTACATCCAAGAGGAAAAAGAAAGTATGCATTTTATTATTGTTCTTGCACATTTCTACATTTTTACAAACAGCACAGATGCTAAAAAAAGAGAGAAAGCTCACAAGAAAGCGTCCAGTTTTTCTTCTTCTGCATTTTCAAAGTACTCCTCTTGGTTTTTGCTCCCTGCTAGAAGCAGGAGATGCTCACTTCCTTAATTGACATCTCTTAATCTCTCATCTGTGCTCACTGGCACGTGAAGCCTAAAGGAGTTCCTACATTTGCTGAAACAGAATTAATTCTGGCTCTTTGCCTAAACATCAGCTGGGTGATTCTTTGTGATAGCTCTGTGTTGGGGCAGCAAAACAGTGTAATAGTGCTTATGTTCCTTGAGACTGTTCTCCTTTCCCCGTAGGTTGCTAGGATTCCTTTGGCTTGTGACTTCTCTTCTGTCCTTTCCAGAAACAACAGTTTTCCTTAAGAGGAGAATTGTGAAGGGAACTTGACTAGTTTTTGAGACATTTCCAACTTCCATGGCAGATGTTCTGTGTAATTGTGGATTTTATGTCAGAAATACGATTATAGCAAACTGCCATTTTTTGGATATCCAGCTTGATCAAAAAACATAGCTCACAACATATTTTTTAATGTTAATTTAGTTTGAGCTACAGTATTTTGATCTGCTGACATATGGCACAGCTGGTGATTTTGCAGCAGGATGTCTGAGGTGCTGGGAGGATTTAAGTGCAGAGGTTGTGTAAGGGGAGAGCTGTTTTATATTGCCTTGGTGTGTTGGTTGGGTTGGTGAGATCATTCCAGCACTGTGGGAAGGTGGTGCACGCTTTGCTGGACTTGGAGCAGTGCAACCTTGGCTTTTTGTGTCAGAGACACGGAAGCCACACACAGATGACTTTTTGTCGCAGTGAGGATCAGAGTGGGTGCACAGTGATGCAGCTTTTGCTGGACACTGAGCCTTTATTCTCGTTGACAGATCAGTTCTCTGTGGATGGAAGCCCATGCATTGCGTGTGCAGTGCCCAGCCTCATGAATCCAATCACTAAGCCTGCCACCACCACTTCTTTCAACGCTGCTGTGCCTGACATTCCAAGGAAACGCAAGGGAAGTGATTCTGATAACCAGTAAGTGAATCAAATCTCTGTGTCTCAACTGAAATTTGAGACGTTCATCTCTTATTTATGCAACATGGTCACTGTCTTTCCTTTTCCTCTTCCTTCCTCCTTTCTAATCCTCTTTCCTTTGTTGATTACCATTAAATTTACAATATCTTCCAAATGTATTCTTTGACAGTCCCCAGTTATTAAAAATAGAAAAAATAATCCTTAAATCCAAGGGATATATGTAGGATTCTGTAATGCTGTTTCCTTGCCTGAAGTGTCTGGATAATGTGTTTCTAATGCTGTGTAGGATTCTGTAATGCCGTTTCCTGGCCTGAAGTGTCTGGATAATGTGTTTCTAATGCTGAAATTTCAATCCTGATTTTTTTTTTTCCTCCTTCTTTGCCTACTAGTAAAGGCAAGTTCTTAAGTTGCTTGAAGTCTCCCAAGTACATACTAGAATTTTACCTGCAAGCAGGAGACAAGATTACTGGTTGTTTGATCTAGAACTGCTGCTTCAGTGACCAGAGCAGCCATTTCCTTAAATGTGGAGACAGACCCATGACCTAAAAATGGGGACTGTCCTCTTGTAGTGCTCAGTCTTTTTAAGTGGGTCATACTTGACTGCTGAGGTGACTCTCAACTGTTTTATCCTGTTCTGTAACTGCCAAACAGATGCCAGTTAACAAAAAAAAGGGATACAAAGTGCAGATGAAGTGCACTACAAATATCTCCAAACTAGCGTGGAAAAGCCATATTTAAAAAGGTGGGGAATAGGAGATTTACATGTATTTGTGATTATTAAAACAATTCTCTTTAATCACTGCTTCTTCCATATGTAGTCCATTGATCTACAGAGTGTAAGCTGTACTGTGGGTGTTGATGTAATTGTCAACTTGGAGATTTAAGTGCATCATGTGGATAACTGAAAACTCCAGCAATATGTTAGTTTCTGAGGGAAAAAAAGAGTCTCCATTCTTTTCCAGTAGCACTTGTTGATTTTTACCTGTTCAGTAAAAGTGTTGGTTCCTCAGCAGTGTTTCCCTGAAGTTTGGATCTCTTTGATAAAAAAAATTAATGTCCAAGTTGAAAAATTAATTGAAAAAGTACTGGCTTATAAGAAGCCGTAATTAAATTCTAAGACTAATGCTCTTGCCGAAAAGAACCCATCAAGTAGAGTTACCATTAAAATTTTTCTGACTTTGTTTTTTTGGGTCTATCAAGTCATCTTGTTGTGCTTCAAACTCCATTTTGCTTACTTTATGACCTGTTTCTGCAGGGATACAGTTGAAGTTGATGGTGATCCTCAGAAAAGGTACTTTTTATGAATGAATCCATTTCTATTTTGAGTTCTGTGAACACATCACACTTTGCTGTTTGGCTCGATGAGCTGTGGGGTTCCTTGAGGAGTGCTTCATCCAAGGGCAGGTCTGTGTACAGCACAAGGTGATAAACATTCAGCTAAGGAACAGGATGGACAGGTCTGTCCAATGTTAAGGGTTCCTGATAGTTCTTTCTAAGATGATGCTCTGCTTCCAGCTTTACCAAACTCGTTAGTATTGAAGTTTAGAATGGGAAGGAGTGAAAAGTACCAGTTCAATAGGAAGACTTAGTGAGGCGAAGGAAGGCTCTCCTATTCTTCCAGGACTGGTGAATGTTAACGTTTTTGTTTGGTTGTTTTAAGCTTTTAAAGTGCTTTTTAAATTAGAACTATAATAACTGTGTTAAAATAATGCTGTTACAAGGTGGCTATGCAGCGTCAGCAAACCCTTTGTGGAATATATGTGCCAGGATGGTTGTTAATTACATGATTATTTTGTTGCATTTTCTTTTTCTGTATCTGGATACCTTACTTGGGTAATATTTGTTTGTAAGTAGCCGTGCAGTGTTTTTATAGAATAGACTGTTGCACTTGGAGGGGACCTACGATGATCATCTGGTCCAACAGCCTGAGCACTTCAGAGCTGACCAAAGGTTAAGGCATGTTTTAAAGGGCATTGTCCAAATGCCTCTTAAACACTGACAGGCCTGGGGCATTGACCACCCCTCTAGGAAGCCTGTTCCAGTGTTTTCCCACTCTCTTGGGAAACAAATGCTTCCTGATATCCAGTCTAGACCTCCCCTGCACAGCTTTAAAAACCATTCTTTGTGTCCTATCCTTGGATACCAGGGAGAAGAGCTCAGCACCTCCCTGTGCACTTCCCCTCCTCAGGAAGCTGCACAGAGCAAGGAGGTGGCCTCAGCCTCCTTTTCTCCAAACTAGATGAACCAGGAGTCCTTGGCCACTCCCCACAGGACATTCCTTCTATCCCTTTCATCAGCTTTGTTGCCTTCCTCTGAATTCATTCAGGGACCTTCACATCTTCACCAAACACCTTTTCGTATTTTGGGGCCCAGAAGTGCACACAATATTCCAGGTGGAGGCACACCAACACTGAGCAGGATAATCACCTCTTTGCCCATCTGATGTTTGATGAGCCCAGGATGTGGTTTGCCCTCTGACTGCCTTGAACTGGGCCTGCTGTCAGCCAGCACCTCCAGGTCCCTTTCTGCAGGGGAGTCACTGTTTGGTACATGGCTTAAAGGGCAGAGTAAAAATCTTTCTTTGGGCTTAAAAGCGGTTGTTTCGTTGTGGATTTTTTCCATGGTGCTCATGATGGAAAGTGACTAAAAATCCTCCTTTTCTGCCTTTAAAACATTTGCTTCCATTTTAGAAGAAATGGGGAAGTATATTTAATGAATCAATTGAGAAAGTAGAGAAAAGGTGGTATTCTTTATTTTTTCTGATTAATACCCGTTCTATCCTTTCTAGTACCAATTAAGTATACCCACATTATAGCCACCAAGTGGAATTTCACCCTCTGTTCATGTAGTCAAGGTAGTTTTAATTTAGCTATTCATATCAGCAACACCACAACTGTAGGACAGAGGCTATAAAAATCCATTGAAGGCTGGGACTGATTGCTTGAGCAGCAAATTTGTGCTAGATTTTTTCCCCAAGTGGAGCTCCTGAGGGAGAAGGAAAGTTAACTAATAGGGCACATGCTGCATTGCAGCTGGTCTGGCTCCTTGTTACCTCTTCTCATATGGTCAGAGAATGTAAATTCAGTTGGAATTCACAGTATATGGATATTTCAGGTAAGCTTCTTTTAAAATGGAAGGAAAATATTAGTTATTGATAATTTGTCTAAATCTGAAACAACTTCAATGAATAAAAATTTTGGGGTGTTGTGCATCAAACTTCCTCCCGTGTTTGGGTTTATCAGACTGTCTAGAAGATTGCTGGGTTCCAGTGAGATCCCAGATTCTGCACTGTGTGTTAATTTGGCTGCTGGATCCTCACTGGGGTCAGTGCTCAGTTACAGGTGGAAGCAGCTTTCCTAAAGCTGTAATCTCCAAGATCCTCCTGCTTCCATTTCCTCATGGGAGACAGCTGCTGCCTGCTTGGCCTCCCTCCTCTTGATCCTCATGGTACCAAGGCCACACTCTGGAG
>NW_008246056.1:2106096-2132479 GCF_000691975.1 Corvus brachyrhynchos
GGGAAAGAAAAGCTCATTGCCCTTGTTTGAATCATCCTTTATAGTTTCCTGTTGCAGAGTGTTTATTGTGCTACAGACACTTATGACTGTGTTTCATTTACAATTTTATTACTTTATGACTTTCCAGTCATTGCTGTAGGGTATGGGAAATAGCTTAGGTTTTTTGGATTGTTTTAAATGTTATTTAGGATTGTTTATTTTAAAATTTAACAATAAGATACTAGAAATAAAAACATAAATAGATAATATCTCTTATAACATTTTAAACAAAAAATTAAAATCAAGCCTGGTCTTAAGTTATTTGAATGTTCCAATAATGTTGTCTCCAGAATAAAAAAAGCCCCATAATTACGAAATATCCCTTTAATATGTTCACACAACTGTGAATATTGCAAGTTCTGCTTTGGTCTCTTTCTGTTATGCATCACTTGCTAGGTCAGTTACGGTTTAGGGATTTTGTGGGTTTGCTTTTGCTGGAGCCACAGTAAATTTGTAGCATTTTCTATCTTCTGGAATTTGTGGGAGGAAATAAGTGCCTAGTATTAAATACATAATGTAAAGCTCTGTATCTTGTTTTTTCTAGGAGTGAAGATGAAGAACATGTTAAAGTAAAAGATTTCAGGTACTAATTTGCAATAGAAATACTTTTTGCTAGTGAATACTGTGATTCACAATAGTAAAATACGAGTTTGTGGGTAACGTTCAGTAAAACTATCCAATATTTAACAGTAAGCTTTTCCTTTCCCTTGCTAAATGTATGATAATTTTTAAATCTCCTTGAGGATTTTATTTCCTACTAATTTTAATAAAAGTTGCTGCAGGATATCTCAGAGGGTTTAGCAAAAACACAAGGTTGAAGTTTTTAATGTGAGAAGTAAATGCAGTACCCCCAAGTCATGTATAAGGAGCTGATTCTTCATCTATATGAATTTGAGAATTGTTTTTTTCTAGATTTGTTTTCTAGATTTTGATTTTTTTCTGCTTCTGGAGGTATTTAAAATTTATTCCACATGGAAATGGATTTGGCTAAAGCACGACAAAGATTTCTTCTTCTGGAACTTGTATAGGGAATTATTCAAGTTTTGCCATTGAACCTTGAATTCACATTAATTGAAATTCACATAGAGCACTTGCAGGATTTGAAATGTTGCGTGACCACAGTTCAGCCAAACAAATATTTCAAGTTACAAACAAGCCACATAGTAAAACCAGAGCTGTGCCATGATGTCGATTTAAAAATAAGGCTTTCATTTTGCATGTGAGCAGAGATGTCAAACCAGAAATACATAATCCACTCAGCATGCTGTCAGAAGTATTATTTATATAGTATGCTAGCTAGTAATTATGAAGTGTTCCTGTAATTGCAACAAAATTAAAGAAACGAAAATATTCCAAGATACATTTGCAGTTTCACTTCAAAATTATTTTTTCTTCACAGAGTATCCCAGATTGCTCTGTAAGATTGTTGCACATTGCTTTAATGGCTTTTATGTGGTATTGTTAATTTTTTTCCTTACTTTTTGGTGCATTAGTTGGAGGGAAAAAGAATCAGTACAAAGGTCTCTGGAGGTTTGCTTATCAGTTATCTCCTTCCAGTGTTTTTGTCTCAAGCTTGTTGGGAAACTTGCTTTTCTCCCTTCCCCTTTGTGGCTGAGGCAAGCAACAGAAGGCTTTTTGAATTATCCAGTCATCCCCTGAATTTCTGCACCCACCTGTTCAAGTTTTTTATAACTCCTTATTAACCCTCAGAGATGTGGAAGGTTGTTTCCTTTCCTGGAATGCTTGTATCTGTCTTCCTGAGGTTCACAGTTCAAGGAGCAAACACAGGATATTACTTGATTGTTCCTACCTGACATAAAGGAAGAGCTGGGTGAACCCATAGATCTGAGCATAACTCAAAAAATTAAATCTAAAAAAAGGCTTGAGAGAGAGAAAAGCTGAATGCTGGGCAGAATGACCCAGAACGAACTGTGTGGTGAAGGCATTCTTTTTTTTTTTGAAAAATAATAAAAATAGTAGGCAGGTAGATCTTTAACACTGTACTTTGTTCTTTCTCAACAGGCCAGGTGTAGTTAACTTTATTACCTTTAATAACTTTTGTTGCAGGAAAAGTTTTGGATATCAGTTAACCAAAACTTATTCCTCATTTTGCATAACTATACTACTGTGTCTGGCCTCAATCAGAAAGAAAAATCATCTGGGTTTTAATTGAGTGGCTGGCTTGTCTTCTGGGTAAGGAGGAAGAGAGTGAATTAAACTTCCCTTGATCTGCTGGAGGATATTAGAGGGGAGGAGATGGGCTGAAAAGCTGACATACTGCACTAGAAGGAAGCAAAGAAAAGGTGACCTGAGCTATAAATACACTTGTGCAGTGTATGTGCACTCATGTGCCCTAGAAGGAGTTTTCTGATGAAAACTGGCCAAGAAGAAAAGCTCTTTCAGTGGCTGAATTCTTGACAGGCTTACCAAGAGGTGAAACCTGAGGCAGCCCAAAGGCTGAAAGTCTTTGTACCACCCTACCAGGACAGGGAAAGCTTTCTGAGATACTTCTGGTAAATTACATGAGGCACAGCTTTTTCTTTCAGTTTCCACTCCATCTCTTAGAAGCATGTGTAAAAGTAATGTTTATTGCTGTGGGTTTTTTTAAAAGGCAGCAGAATGAACACCCCATCTTAGGGGTCAGGCAGAGGAAGGAGTAGTCTTCCAGTGATTCCCAATGACATCAGGAGTTCTCTGGGATACGCTGAGGTGTCCAAGTCATCACTTGCATGGCAAAGGTTACAAGAAGGGTTGAACTTTTATAAGTCTTCATAACCTCTTGTTCCTGCCAAATATAATCAAATTGTTGCTTGTGATATCTTTTCTCCTCAGCATTTCACGTCATTATTGGGACCATTTCATCTTTGTTGAAGTGAATCCAATTCAATTGTCCAATGCAAGCAGCGTATGAAAAACTGTTTCAGTGCAGTAGTACCTGTGATAGTTCCATTCTCAAAACTGAATTGAATATCGTGGTGAAAATCTTCCCCATAATCTTCCTTAAAAAATAATTTTTCTTCTTAGAGAGGCTCACAGTCAAACAGAGAAAAGAAGAAGAGACAAAATGAATAATTTGATAGAGGAGTTGTCGGCCATGATACCACAGTGCAATCCCATGGCCCGAAAGCTGGACAAGCTCACAGTGCTACGGATGGCTGTGCAGCACTTGAAGTCTTTAAAAGGTGAGTTTTGGGAAACTTCATCCTGTAAATCCTTGTTCTAGTCAGAGTGTGTATCTTCCTGGATTTTAAATAAATCAAGAGTATTTTATTTTACATTTCCTTACTGTATTTAATTCCGAGTCTGCTCCTCATTTACATGTACATGTCTGTAGCTGTCAGAACTTAATTTTAAATTTTTGCTTAGTATAACAGGAAAAAAAGCCACCCTTCAGTGTCTGATATTTTCTGTCTGCTCAGGGCATGCCTTGCTCTTGGGTCACTCCTTGATTCTTTTTAGAAAGCACAGGAGTCAAAAGGAAAGCTGCAGGACAGAATATACTTTAACAAAATGGTCAATGAGTTTGATTACATTAAAGTCTTAAATACCCTCACATATTAGAGAGTACCAAGAAACAGAAACTTCTGATAGCCTCAGTCAGCTAGCAGAGTTAATCATGGATCTTAGGGAATGGGTTAGTGTGGGGATCAACCCAGGAAATACTCTTTGCTCTCCTTTAGCTATTGCTAGGTTTTGGATGTTTTTTTCCTCTCCTGCCAAAAATACATCCACATACAAGTTGCATATTGCATAGTCCATCAGCTGCACACAATATTTGGGGGTTTTGACACCACTGTTTGAGAATAATAATTTGGTCAACTCCAAGCAAAGATCAAAGACCCTCTGCATTGCAAAACCAACTGATTATAAATAAATAGATCTGATGAGAACCCAGTTAGTTTTGGGTCAAAGAAGTGTAGAAAATGAATTATGTTGCTACCTTGACAGTAACAAAACCATAGAATGGCTCAAGTGTGATGGGTTTTGAGGGTTTTCTAAAGGCTCAAGCAGACTGAGAGTTTTGCGTGAAGGAATGATGTGACAGACCAGCAGGGCAGTAACTGCACTTGCAGTTTAAACAAGAAATCTTCAGCTCAAGCATTTGTACTTTAACAATAGGATGTGAAAACTGGACTTCGCCCAGCACAGTTACATTTACCTCAAAATAAATGGTTTAAGGGAATACAAGCTACTATGTGGAGTTATAGTGAATGCTGAAATTGCCTGAAATGTTCAACTGCTGCTTACATCAAAAAATGTAACGAGAAAAAAATTATAAAAATTTATTGGATAAAAATGTAATGGACAAAAATTATTTTAGAATACTTGCCATGGGTGCTAGAACAGTACATGCAGTGAGTCAGCCTCACTATATTTAGTGAGACATTTGATTTAACTACAATAGTCTGGTTTTTTGATTGTTGGCCTTGTAATATTAATGAAGCATTATTAATGCCAAAAGATAATTGATAATATTGGAATTATTCAGTTTCAGCAAAGAGAATTTAGTTAAGAGGTCTGAAATATACCTACGAAATGTTTCTAGAAAATTCAGTTCTCATAATACCATTTCTCTAGCAGTACATTAATGATATCTGAACAGAAGTTTCCTTGGTTTCTGTTAAGTAAAGGGCAAGAAAAAAAAATGGTTATGTGTCTGTTTTCATTACCAGTGTATGTTTGAGATTTGTTTTGTTTTTATGATTTCCAGAACCTTGAATTATTTTTTTAATTCAGCTGTTGGGGTCACAGAGAAAAGTTCTGAAAGACATAACAAGTATAACTCTGCTAAAAGTGAATTTAAAATGTTACTTGTGACGTGATCTCTATGAATAATCCATTTCCCAGGTTCTAGTAGCTCCTACTCAGAAGTCCGGTATAAACCTTCATTTTTGAAGGATGATGAACTGCGACAGTTAATCCTTAGGGTGAGTGGAAGGAAACTCTCAGATAAATCATGTCCTTATTAAAGCTTGAGTTTTTAGTTGGACCGTGCTTTTTCTCCCATCTTTTCCTTTAGGCAGGTGTTTTGTTGTACAGGTTTATAAACTCTGTGCACTACCCAGGCTTTCAGGAAGGTGTACAGAGATGGTTTGGGAGCATGGCAGGCAGCAGCCCTGGAAGGGACGACAATCTATGTACAGGCTGCCTGTTTAATACATCCATTATTGAAATCTTCATGCAACTGCAGAAAATGCTGCCAATTATGCATAAACATCCTTGTAGTTGTTGGCTCTCCTTCATGTACATTTTTAAAGATGTACTTCAAAAAAGGTGCAGAAAATACCTGGAGTAAAATCTTTCCTCTTGTTTGCACACTTCACCATAAACCCACATAACCTCATTCACAGCTAGGTTTCTGATTTTTTTCCTTTGCTGCAATAATGCTTTGCCAAGATCTGTGAATGGCTCCCAAAAGAAGCCGTTCTGCAGCTGGACTTTTGCCAAAGCTGTGTTTAAGAAACTTCAGCTGTGTGTGGTTGAAGGCATCATTTAGTCCTTGCAATCTTAATTGCCTTTTTTATAGAATCACAGAATGACCTGAGTTGGAAGGGACTTCAAACACCATCCAGTTCCACCCCCTGCCATGGGTAGGGACACCTTCCACTATCCCAGCTTGCTCAGAGCCCCATCCAGCCTGGCCTTGGACAGTGCCAGGGATCCAGGGGCAGCCACAGCTTCTCTGGGCAGCCTGTGCCAGGGCCTCTCCACCCTCACAGGGAACAATTTCTTTCTAATACCTAATCCAAATCTGCTCTCTGTCAGTGTGAAGCCATTTCCTCTTGTCCCTTTCCAGCTTTCTTATATTTAATTTTAAAAAAGCAAGTTTAGAAATGTGCTTCCTTGTAGTCATTAATATTCATTGTTTATTTTATGTGTGTTTTTAAAGACAGTATCTTTATATTTTCAGGCTGCAGATGGATTCCTGTTTGTGGTTGGATGCAACAGAGGAAAAATTCTGTTTGTCTCTGAATCAGTTTGCAAAATACTTAATTATGATCAGGTGGTTATTGTTGTTTCTTGTTCGCTTTTACCTTGCATTTTCTTAGAAATTTTAAAACTTCTATATTTTATTCTATATTACATCAAACCAGTCTTTGTGTATCATTTCTTGGAATTTCTTTGATTTAACCTTATTCAGAGCAAAGCTGAATGTGGTGTAAGAAAATATGGGCAAATACAGTCAGTGTTCCCAACCTGAGGAACAGCGCCAGATTTCAACTGATCATCGTCAAGAAAACTGCCAGTCTGAGAGGAAGGAATAATTCAAAGATGTCCTAATTTCTGTGTGCAAGAGGTTTTCTTTCACATAGTGAAGTGATTTGGGGTTTTTTTTTTTTAGGCCAAGGAAAATGGGTAGTTCAGCAGTGGAAGTTAATTAAAGCTATCCTTGGTGATGCCTTTATGCTCAGGTGCACCACGTAACACATCATCCACAACAACTATCTGAGTGTGTACCCTTAACCTGAAAGAAACTGAATGGGAGCCAGCTTAGCCTGTAGAATAAGGGAAATAAGAAAAATAGAAGTACTTTCCATTAGATGACGTTTAACAGCATGGGCAATTACCACAAATAATCAAGGGATGATAATTTGTTCCTGTATCAATGACTTCTGTTTCACAAACAGAGGCTAAAACAGTTAGTGCTGCCATCTGTCTACTTTTGTAACTTTGAAACCATTTGTGCTATCTTCATTTTCTTTATAAATGTACAGATAACCAATCTGGACTCTTTCCTAGATTTATTTTTATCTCCTTTTTTTTTTTTTTTAAGTGCAAAACTATCTTTTTTAATTAAAGGGAAATGAATCATCCTAGGGGAATAAGCATAAAGCAGAGTTAATTTTTTTTTTAACTTCTACACTGATTTTGCTCAAGAACTAAAAGTACATTTCTAGAGTCACTCATGTTACACATACCTAGTTCCAGACCCTTAAGATCTCCTTCATTCCAGAGGAGATTCAGAGGACTGACTTTAATAAAACAATGGATTTACTAGCTTATTTGGGAATTGTTCTAGGTTCTGAATCCCATGCTGCAGCTTAATCTGGTTTGTTACACCTGGATGTTTTGGTAAGGCTGCTGTTAGCCTGTCTCAGCAGCACTTAGCATTTTCCCTTTGCATTAGGATTAGATGGGGACTGGGAAAAGGCAAGAGGCAAGGTGTTTATCCTGAGTTTGAGTCTAGAGCTTGTCAACACAGCTCCTTTCTAGCCTTTGATTTGGCTGCTGTGCTGAAGGTAAGCAGTGGAAAACCCAAACCAGCCCACTTGTGTGAGAATTCCTTCCTGTTCCAAAAGAAAGTGGTGCAGCAGGTCAGTTACTTGGGATAAGCAGAGTGAGCAGGTAGAATGCATCCCAGCTGGAGACATCTCTGTAAAAATCCTCTACTAAGGAGTGCTATAGTGAGCTGACCCCTCCTTCCAGCCTGCTCCTGGCTCAATGGTGCCAGTTTGTCCAACCGAAGTAGAGCTCAGAGTCATTAGACAGTTGAATATTTCATCTTACTTCCTATTTCTTCCCTCCTTCCCCAATAATCTGAGAGTTACTTTGTGCATAACCTTCTTTGGCTAGGATCAGGAATTGCATTATTTACATAAATAAAGCATTTGGTTGTACAGAACTTGTTTAATCTCCAACGAAATCTGCTGTTTTTCAAAGGGACGTAGCAAGCTATGTTTTTACTACCCTTTTTAATAAAAATTATATTAAGCAATGACAAATGAAATGTAAATCAAAATATTGATGTTTGGAGTAACTGTGGTATTGACTTTTTTCCTGAGATAAGTAATGTGTGGGGTCCTGTTCCAAAATGGTGTGGTTCTCATCTCTTTTGGGTTTTGTTGTTGGTTTTTTTTTTTTAATAGGCCAGTTTAATTGGACAAAGTTTATTTGACTACTTACATCCAAAAGATGTTGCAAAAGTTAAGGAGCAACTTTCTTCATCAGATGTCTCGCCTAGGGAAAAGCTTGTAGATGGAAAAAGTAAGTCAGAGCTGAACGTGCTCAGATTTTTTCAAGAGATGTTAATTAAATTATTAGTCAGGATGTATTCAGGTGTTTGTATGGATGTATGGATGAACAAACCTGAGGTATTTCTATGAAACAAACATTTGAATGCGTATCTGCTGCTTAAAATGCATTTAGAATTGAAAAGCTAGCCCAGAAAATACCTGATTTAGATCATAAGAATTACTGAAATTCTGTTAAATTACTGAAATCACTGTTAAGCATTTACCAAGATGTGGTCTGACATTCTTCCTACCAGCATACTACTTTTTTTTCTTGTATTTGCTAGGTCTTGTCAATACAAAAGACCTGATGTAGTCGAACATGGGATAAAATACTTCAATATCAAGAATCACTGTCTTCTCTGAAAATGCTAAGTGTCAATCCCAATGTAACCAAACCTTCTTTTGTTTACAGTTGTTTCTAATAAGAAAGCATTATGTACTGTGCAACTAGTGGCTATTTTGTAGCTGGCTTTTACAAGCATCTTTGCAGTTCTTCCTTGTACCAAATACAAGTTGAAAGCTGATAAAGCATATGTAGTAAAATACTATTCAGAATATCAAGAAGGGTTTAAAAGTAGTTTAGTAGTTCTTTCTAATTTTGAAATCTGTGTCAATCGTGTTTTCTTTGCCCTATTTAAACTATTAGACTTTTCTAATTGCAAGGACAAAATTTAGGCAGCTAAAAAGGAGAATGTACTTGGGAGGTAAATGAAGAAAGCATCTTGTTTTCTGAAGTTTTATTGCTTGATTTTGGTTTTTTTAAACTACTTTACTAAATCTTTGTAAGCTGGCTTGCAAGTACACACAGATTTCCAAGCTGGACCAGCTCGGCTGAACTCTGGTGCTCGACGTTCCTTCTTCTGTCGGATAAAGTGTAGCAGGACCACAGTCAAAGAGGAGAAGGAGTGTTTGCCCAACCCAAAGAAGAAAGGTATTCAAAGAGTGTAGATGAAGTGGGGGCTTTCTCTCTTGAAACTTGTTTAAATTCCGAGTCAGTAATGGCCTTCTAGTTCTGACTGATCTCACCAAATAGCCGTAGAGCAGTGTAAATGTGAACCAGGGACACCTTTTGAAAAACAGTCTAATTGTACTCTTTCTCCTCCCTGTGGCCTCCTGGAAAGAGGGAGGAAGGAACCTGAAGTACAGTGGCTCTATAGGAGCATGTGGTCTGTTGTGGTCAAATTTTAGAAGGCACAGGGAAATATTTGAAAGAACTGGAGCAGATCAGAAGAATTAAACTAAATAACTTATGTCTTGAAGATAACTGAGTGAATAAGGCCTGCAAACTCTACTATTTTGAAGGAAAAAAAGCAAGTAAACCAACTTTATTTTCTGATATACTTTTTGTGTTGTGTGTATTTAAAAGTATGAGTTTTCCTGTTTTTCCCCTTTTCATAATAAATTTAATTTATCAGTGTAATTCCATTCATTTTCCCAGTAATTTTAATTTAGTTCATACATTGGTATGCCTGTAGAGCAGTATAATCTCGTCAAGTTTTCAGTGAAAATTTAAATTTCAATTTTAAAATGCAATTTCCAGCTTTTGTTTTAATTCCCTAGTATTGATTTTTGCAAAGGTGTGCTGAAATTGTTTGATCCTGAAAAGATCCTCCAAGTTCTGTTTTTCAATGTAACCTGTTACTGTTGAGAGACACCACAAATTTTAAGAGGCCCATGATTGTAAGTAAGTAGAATGTGGTATCCCTTGATGTGTCAGATAACTCAGTGAGATAAGAATTTAACTTCTGTAAATGTTTCTTGGGAAAGCAGTTTTGAGGGAAGGCACCTGAGAAACTGTGACAAAATCATAGTGGGATAACTCGGCTTCTCATTTTGCAGAGTTGATCTGTGTTTTTTGTAGTAGAGAGGAAAATGAAACCTATGGAAAGCATCCTGTTCAGCATACAGATGTTAAGAATGCTTTGGCCTTTTTTAGGAAAGGCAGCTGCTGTAGGACACATAATGTCAAACCTTGATGCTTATAGGGTGTTCGCATGTTATTTAGGGAGCAGAAAGGGATGAATGACAGTGTATGCTGGAATTTAAGATATTTAAAATATTTGTCTTCTCATAAAACTTCAGAAGCCTGAGGTAAATAGAAAATAAGCTGGATTGCTTTGGGTTGTTCTTGACTGATTCTTTCAGCAACTGCAGTGAGCGTTTATTCAGATCATTGTGCTCACCAAAGGTAAATTGATTTGGAAGCTACAGAGGGCCTCAGCTTAATTTTAATTCACAATCCATATGAAACCATATAAAGACAAAGAGATCTGTGGGTTATTGCTTTCTTTTCTGTCTAACTTGTGTTTGAACTGCCAACACCCGTAACTCATCTTCCTAAATCTTACATAGGTTTAGAAGCTCTCTCTGCAGGTAAGCCCAAATTGAATAGAACAAAATTTGTTTTAAAAAACTCTGTAAAATTATGTATAGCTTTGTACAGGTGGTGTAGGTAAGCATGAAATGTAGTTGATGGTCTCATGGCCAACAGAATAAAATAAGTAGTTTGATTTACTCTTTGAACAATAACTGCTTCTTATTTAATTTCTTTCTATTAGATCACAGAAAATACTGCACCATTCACTGTACTGGGTATTTGAAGAACTGGCCTCCTAATGAGGTGGGAGTGGAAGAGGAAAATGATGTAGAAAAGGACAGTAGTAACTTTAACTGTCTTGTTGCAATTGGGAGGTTACACCCTTATATTGTTCCACAAAAGAGTGGAGAGATAAAAGTCAAAGCAACAGAATTTGTTACACGATTTGCCATGGATGGAAAATTTGTTTATGTAGATCAGCGGTAAGCGTTTTGTTCTTCAATGAAGAGAAATGACAACATTGCTTCCATTTTCTGATCCTCTGTCAAAGCTGTAATTCTCAAAATTCTAATTTTCAGCATTTTTTTCTGCTCTACACAAGAAGCAGTTAACTCTTAATCTATGTGCACTTGGGCTTTGTTTTTTTGTCAAATAATATATAATGTATAGAAGTGTATTGTCCTATAGAAAATGGTGAGCTAGCAAGGTTAAAACAAGTTATAAAATGGACCCATTTATTCATAAAGAAAAATCTCAAGTTAGAGCTTCATAGCTCTGCATATGACTGAAGTAATAAAACATTTAACCAAAAGTTATTGCTTCTGAGAGTCTTACCATTTGTAACAAATACATTCTATCTAAATGAGGCACCAAATTATTTCATTAGAAGTGAGAACTCAGTTCCCATTTTCTGTACTTTCTGAACCAGACTTTTATTTGTTGTAGAGACCTAGTTACCACTCTGCATTTTGAATTTCATTGTCACTGGAAATGTTATTGCTTTCAGTCTTCTTTTCTTTCAACTAAAAATGTCAGTTTAAAACCAATTCCTTTGAGTGGAAGAGCAAAATTCAACTGCTGAGTTTTTTATTGACTCTTATGTGTGACCAGCACTCTGACTGGCCAAGGGAAGCCACTAAGCAGAAGTATTTTGTGTGTACTTCTGGTTTGCATGTTTAAACACTTACTTTACCTTTGAATTGTCATTCATTGAAAGGAATAATTTGCCATGAAAAATACTTCCTGTTGTTTTAGAGCTGTACTAATGCTATATTTTTTCCCCCAAACATGAACCCAGGCATCTGTTTGTTTAAATGTTAATGTTCTGCTTTATCTGATACAGAAGAAAACAGCTTTGCATACGCTGTAGTTCACATTTTTATTTCTAACAGCGCAACAGCAATTTTAGGGTACCTGCCACAAGAGCTTCTAGGAACTTCTTGTTATGAGTACTGCCATCAAGATGATCACAATCACCTAGCTGAAAAACATAAAGAAGGTACAAAATAGTTGGTCTTCCCAGACTACTTACAGCTACATGTAACTGCAAGTGAAAACACTACAAACCCAAACTACCCAACCTCAGCATTGCCCTTTTTGATGCCTGTGTTAAGATGTGTCTGTGTAAGGCTTGCAATAAAAGCAGGGAGAAACTTCTGTTGTCTTGGCTCCTGGTGCAGGGTCTTAATTGTGGGGGAATAATGTCAGTACATCTGCCAAACCCTCTGCTTCCATTCTTTATGAGGAAGGAATTCTGTAGAGCAGATGTGTGTGATAACATAATTAAAGACACGAGTTAAGAAAGCTCACCAAGTCATGAGTCTCCTAGTGGTTTGCAGAAACTTAGTATTTGGTTTTAATGTAAGATTTATGACCCTGCTGAAACTATAATTTGATTTTAGAACAGGTCCCAGTTTGTTCTGGCATGTCATTCTGTGTCTGGCCAACAAAAACATTTTGGGTTTTATGGTGCTATAAAACATTTATTATTTTTAACGTTACCTTTCTAAGCTTAAATATGGTGATTATAACTTTCCTTTTCTTATCTAGTGTTGCAGAATAAAGAAAAAGTATTTACAAATTCCTACAAATTTAGAGCAAAAGATGGGACTTTTGTTACTTTAAAGAGTCAGTGGTTTAGTTTCATGAATCCTTGGACCAAAGAGCTGGAGTACATTGTATCAAACAACACGGTGGTATTGTAAGTAATTTATATGACTCTCTGTTTATTTTTTGTCATAACTACAGTTAGTACTAACAGAAAATAACGTGCTTAGGGAGCAGAACAAGGCTAGAAAACATCAACTCTGCACAGAAACGGGCTGAACAACCTGGACAAACAGTTTTTTGATATTTACCAGCTATTTTTTTTTCAGGCCTAAGTTGTGGATTTGACTCTGAAAACTATGCTGCTTCCCAGTAGGAAAAAAAGGAGGTGAAAGAGTTTCTTGTTAGAGGAAGAAGGGAAGGATCTTGAAGAAAAGTAGATTAGAATAAATGGAACTGTCAAGTTAATTCTGCTTGTCCTTCTGGTCTTTACAACCCTCTGTGTGTCAGTTGACCCAGTTCCAAGTGCTGCCCTATCCCGCAGGTGTCAGGAGGTGGAGAAGCACAACTGATAGATGGTGGGAAATGCAAGGCAGGACAGAAAGATCCTCTCCAAATTGATTGCAAGGGTGGAGCCTGTGGGACAGGAAATGCGTGTGTTTAATTGCTCTTTTTGTTTGTAATTCTTTTTCATTCTCTGCACCTTGCAATGGGGCTGTAATCTGGATTGTTCCAGTGGTACTGAGGATCTTTGCCAATGACTGGGGTTTTGAGAGGGGACAGAGAGGATTTTATTTCCATGAAATAAAGTTGTTGAGGGGGCCTTTTGCCCATTCTGTGTCTGTTTCATGCCTTAAGTCAACATCACCCACCTCTTTTGCCCATGTCCTTTTTCCCCAAGGAGAGAGAGAAGAGTAGTTCAGACAGGCTGTGCTGGCCAGTAGCCCAAGGACACTTTTTTGCCCGTCCTGGAGATGTGGGCGGGCATTTGCAGCTGCAGAAGGGAAGGAGGGCAGCAGCTGCTGGCAGGAGGCAGACACTGACCTGTTCCTGTAGCAGTTGTTCCTGGTTACCGGATTTCCCTGCTAACAGTAAAAATGACAGCCCTCTTCCCTTGTCATGGAGCACAGCCAATCCTATTGGCTTTCCTTTTTACTTGGAGAGTACGTGGCAATTAGTATTTCACCCACTGCTCAGAAACATTGCAAAGGACTGAACATGCAAATATGTGAGGAATATCTTTATATTTCCCTAGTTTGAGGATGTTACCTTTGATTCTGTGTAAAGTATTATTGAAATTAAACATATGTTATGGATTTTGCTCTTGAAAAAAAACCTGCTGACTTTTTGTGGTTTGATTTGGGTTTTTTTATTTCTTTAAATCTCAGAGGTCATAAGGAATCAACTGAAGAAGAGGTCCTCTACAGTTCCCACCCTGCAGAAGGCAAGTGTCACTTCTTACGGTTATCACAGCTGCATCTCCTGATCAGTCAGTTTAGATTTATCCAGTCTAGAGATTTTATTCTAGGTTGTGTGCAAGGAAGGATTAGGTTTTGTTTTAAGACTACTTCTGGTGACAGTTTCTAGTTACTTACAGAATCCTAATTGATATAAGTCACAGAAGTCTAAAAAGAAGTGTCTGTAACATACTTTTAGTTTCTAGCAGCTTCTGTTAGAGCTGGGGTTTTGGTTGGTAGGATATTGTGCTTCTGTCACAGACCCTTCATATTTTGCCCAGTTTTCTGAACAAATGCAATTATGCTGAGTTTATCTATAAAATACAGGGCAATACTGATACAGGACATATTTTTTATTATTTTTCTGCTATGTATAGATTCTGCTTTCTGCATGCTGTTCTATCATCTTGCTGTGAAGTCTTTATTTTTGCTTTTCAAAATGTTTTTTCAATAACTCATTTCAGTTGGTGAGAAATCCAAGGGTTTTTTTAAACTCGTGTTCTTTTTGCAATGTCTGTGAGAGACACTGGAGGTGGCAGTGATTAAATATATTTCACTACTGGAGAACTACAGTTTTCACAAACAGATTATTCATTTTATATTGCAACACCCTCTGCCTTGAATCAGTATTAAAAGGAATTTCTGAATTATGAAAATACAAACTTACATAGTGTATATATATAAGTATATCTAGAGCAAGAGCTGCTTTAAAACAAATCCTTGCTCTGCAGTGAAACTGCTCTGGGTTAAGGTTTTGTTTGAGCTTTTTTTTTTTTATCTACAGATGCTGTAAAACAGTCTTTAGTAAGTGTACCTGGAATGTCCTCTGGAACAGTTCTTGGTGCTGGAAGTATAGGAACCGAAATTGCAAATGAAATATTAGAATTACAAAGGTAATAAATGCATATCATCATCATCAGGCTTTTAAGTAAAGACAGGGACAAGGGGTATGTGATTATGTGAGGGTTGCTCCAGTTTCACTTTTATTGTATTATATGTATAACATTTTTTAGGTTGAGCAATAGCATTATGAGATACTACTGTAATCTAACGTCAGTCTCATGCCTGGCAGAGCACATCACTGTGCTGGTAATTCAACAGACAGAGAAAAGTGTGTTTAAGGAATTGTGCCCATGGCCTTTTCTGATCTCTTCTCTGTTTCCTGCTACCAAAACTCGGAGCCGGATAATTTAGAATCTTCTGGAGAATTTAAGATATCATTGTTTCAAATTAGCTGGCTCATGCTTTGTCACTGGGGAGGTCTGGTGGGTTCTGCAACAGTCTATTTTTCAGTATTTGATTAATGTGACCTGATGAATCAACTAAATATATGCAATTTTAGGTTGCATTCCTCACCCTCTGGAGAGTTAAGTCCGTCACATCTCCTGAGAAAATCACCATCTCCAGCTTTAACTATAAACTGCAGCGATGTGAGTATGCCCCTGCTTGTAAAAATCCAAAATTCAAAGGTTAATGTCAGCTCAAAGCCTGTGTTTGAGCCAGATTGCCCTGATTCGTTTTTGAGAGAGAATGTGCAAGGTATTGCACAGCCTGGCAGCTGTGAGAGTCTTTGAGTGATGTGGCTGCAGTTCCCACCTCATTTACACGGGCATCAGTTCAAGCTTAAGGGGCTGTTCTGAGGCTGCAGTCTCCACTCAGCAGGATCTGCTGAACTCCACCACTGTGCTCAGTGTGAGTGTGATTCAGGGGATGGTGCCTCTCCTGGATTTGGAGCTGAATTGAAACTCCTGCTAGAAAACCATCAGAGACTAAAGGTCACCTGTTGTGATTGTTGTGAAAGTTCTTGTTTTCTCTCGCTTGTCCTTTTAATCTTAACGTTTTTGAAGAGCCTTTTAAAAAAATCTGTGCTGTTTTGAAATTTTTAAAATTGTGACTTTGAAGGTATTTTATTGGTCTTCTAAAAGTCGATAGTTATGCTAATCTAGTAGTGCTTGTAAATATACTAGTGCTTGTAACACCACAAACTATAACTAACATAGTTATTGCCCATAGCAATGGAATAATTAACATCTCTTTTTACCTAAGTATGTGGTATGTTTTATATTGGACACTGTATGAACAAACTTCCCCATCAGCTCTTCTTTGAATGTGATTTTTTTTCCTGTTAAAGACAGTTTTTCACTGCAATTCTCATTTCCTATGAAGAAACCCCACTATTCTGGTCTAGGAACTGCTTTGATTTCCCCTGGTTTTTTATGATCTGTTCTCCCCTGTTACCACAGATCTTCCTCCTTAAGAGTTGTTTGACATAAATATCCTGAACTCTCTAAATAATGTAATGTCTCATCATAAGGATGATTTTATCATATTCATTGAAGATTTTTCTTTATTCTGGCCTTTGGTATCCCATTTATTCCTAAAATACTGTTGGAAAGCATTTCACCTTTATTAATTCCCTGGTAGAATATACACAAGTCCGGCAATCCTAGGAATCTCTCCTGCTAAATTGCATGTATGTGTTAAATAAAACAAATACCAGGAAAAAAATTATCTTTTTTTTGGGTTAGGATGACTTCCATCTCTTTTGCTATGATTAATATAGTTTAATGCATATAGAACCTGGGAGGTATGAGGGCTTTTTTAATCTCTTAACTAGAATGTTTTGACAGGGACAAACATGATGTCACTGGGAATTTGTAGTTTATGATAGTAGATGGGGAAAGTGCAAACCAGTACATTCAGTGCTGGATTTATTTACTGAACAGTGAATTAGACCCTCAAGCAGTGCCACCACTGTGAAGTACCTTTGACAGCTGTGTAAGTCACAGCTTGTATTTAGACAAGTTGTGCTGGATTTATTTACTGAACAGTGAATTAGAACCTCAAGCAGTGCCACCACTGTGAAGCTGTGTAAGTCACAGCTTGTATTTAGACAAGTCCAGTGCTATATGAACTTCTAAAAAAGTTGTTTCTAAATGCAAAATATCTGCCTGATGATGCATATTTTTCACTTTCTCTATTTAGTTCTTAATAATTTGACAGCAGTCTATGAAGTTTCTGTAATGTAATATTTGTTACTAAATTTAGGATCTAATTCTGTCCTTTCTACCGATTCTGCTCTTTCAGGTGCCAAATAAAGAGTTGATTCAATTATGTCCTTCAGAAACAGAAGCTCTAGAGAATTCAGAACAAACCCAGGGTGCTATCCCATTTCCCAGTAATGAACCTCTCCTCAGTAAGATTCATTTCTCTTGGGGATATTCTGGGAGTTGCAGGGGCTGAAATTTCTGACCAGTGGTGTCATTTCTGAGTGCACCACTTTACAACCACGTCTAAATTGTAAAGAGATTTGTCTGTCTGTCTGTCTGTCTGTCTGTCTGAAGATGAGAGCACTCTGAAAATGGGTGTGTTACTGCTGCAAGGCAAACATCAAATTTAAATTTAATCAGTGAGGCAAGCTCATGACCAAAACCAACATCTCTAACTAAAGTTTACCATTACATTCTTGCAGGCCACACTTTTCATGAGGCACTTTATTGTTCTCTCTCCAGGATAGAGATGGGGAGGGAAAAGTAATTCAGTGCAATATTAGGGAACTGCTTGTAATTTGAGAATTACTGTCCTTTAGCACTTTGCCTCTTTCTTATCTGCAAGCTGGGAGCAAGGACTGCTCAAAATGGTTCAGAAAGAATTTTTTTTTTTTCCTCTTGTTAAGTTTGTCTGGATACAGGATTCCCTGGCCCTGTAAGGGGAAAATGCCACTGCATTATGTTTAACAAAAAAAGGCAAACTGCTGTAAAAGCATATCCTGTATTTCAGCTCTAAGAAACTTTTCCATCTCCCTCTTCTCCCTCATTTACCATTATTTGTTTATTTATAACCTGCAGTTTTCTTCCAGTTGAACTATGAGCCTTTAAAAAAAATTTAAAAACCCAGACCCTGACAACCCCAAACCAACTTACCAAAAAAGAAAAACACTGAAAAAGAAACACCAGAGGAAAAAAGCTAATCCTCTGATAAAAGTTTGGGAAAAAAGAATGAAAAACAACCCCAACAACATAGAACAAGGAGTAATGGCTTTAAACTAAAAGGGAGTCAAGTAAGGGTTTTTTTAACATAGAAATATTTGCCTTGACTTCAAAGGCAGGTGCTGCTTCAAATCAATTCTGTTTTGCAAGTTACCATGTTCTCCATGCTTCATAGTGTTCATACCTGCTTCAAACGTCCTGTTTTAATCACTTTGCAGGTGGCAATTCTCAGCTGGACTTCGATGCCATCTGTGAGAATGATGACACTGCAATGACAGCTCTGATGAATTACCTGGAGGCTGATGGAGGCCTGGGAGACCCAGCTGACCTCAGTGATATCCAGTGGGCTCTCTAGAGCTGCTTTGGGAGACAGGAATGTCAAATCCCTCATGCACAACAATGCTACATCCTCAGTACTGTATTCGAGTTTTGTAATGGTTCCTTTGAATTCAGACTTGCTGTCTCAAGATTTTTAAAGACTGAAGCCTTGTTCAGAGAGAGACATCTTCTGCTGCACCTATGGACAAATGCAATATTTTTTTCATGATGAGGAAACCTTGAAATTTTAATATTGAACCATCAATAACTGGAATGCTTAGAACACATTAGTATATTTTTGCTAAGAAGCTTTAACCAAAAGGTACTGTACAATGTACAGGATTACTTTTTCATAGTTTTAATACTTCAAACTTTTATTTATTGTTTTTGTTTCAAGTTGAAGAATATTGGTTATCCATGTTACTTTCTGTAGAACCTACTGTATGTAGTTACATGGTTTGAGAATATTTGTAACTATTAAATTTAATTGAGATAACGATTTGCACACACTACAGTTGTAAAATAAGGTATTGTATGTAATTCTTAAATGATGGAGTTTGTGATTCCTTGCACTTCTCAGCAGTGCAATTTTTGCAGTCAAAGGTGAAAATGAAGCCTACAGGTCTGGGAACAGGGATTGGGGTTGGATCACACCCTAACAAACAGAAGAGAATGTTTTGAGTGAAACAGTCATTTTCCCAGTACACAAACATGAGAAGGGTGTAAGAAAAGAGCAGCAAACTCTTAATTACTATTTTGTATTATTTGTAATGTATTATTAGAGAGGCAGTGCACAGAACCAGAGAAAAATAATGCTCTATTTGTAATAAAGCACTTTGGTCTTGTCCCAGGTTCTTTGCTAACTGGAGAAGTTTGGATGGATTGCCTTGGCTCCAGAGTGAGGCTTGCACTGTCTGTCAGTGAAAAAATGTTAAAATTCTAGAGCATCTTTTATGTTTTTGGAGAGATTGGGAGAATTTTCTACTGCTTGAGTGTGTGACTTTTTAAAATCTCTTTGTACTATAGCTCTGTAAGTAAATGCTATGCAGGATGATCTTTTGGGAACAGCTTTTGCAAGGATTGTATCCCAGTTACAGCAAATGACTCAAGAACATGGGACTTCAGAGGTTGCATTAGAACAACATGGCACTAATATAGCAAGTGGATCTTTTTATCTCTGGTATTCAATGTTTAAACAAATTTTTGTATAGATTATATATCATAAAATTACAGATATTTTCCTGTTTTCTTCATGTTTGGGTTTGGTTTTTTTTTTTTAAAATTCAGGTAATGAAAGCATTTGAAGATATCTGATACATGTGCATCTTTTTAATACAGACATTTAAACATAGGTACAACCCTAACCTCTCTCACTCCAGGTGAGGATGGCAGCCCGTGTCAGGTGTTTTTAGGAAGGCTGGAGTTGGCAACAGATGGATGTGGCCATCACTAGATGTCACCCTTGTACTGCTGGGGAACCGCCCTGTCCTCACGACGCCACGATCAGGACACGAAGTGGCTTCCTCTGCTTGACAGAGCAGCTCTGTATCTTATAGATATGACTCATTTTGCAGACGACGCCTTTTTGGTGATGGTGCTTTGCTAGAATGGCTTCTTGGATTGATTGATTCTTTTTTTTTTTTAACTCTATAGACCTTTGGGGTTTTTTTCCCATTTAATTTGGAGGTAATTTCCTGCATTCAGATCTCTTTTTTACAGACATGGGGCCAAAATGATCCGTTCTCTTGCTTTATTAGAATGAAGTTTTCTGCTTTTTCTGAATTTTGGGCTATATCATGGAGCAAAGTGGGAGAAATAAACAGGCACTTCGGAGATTCTGCCACAGTAAAATGCATTTTCTCTTTTCTGTTCTAGAAATAAATTCTAAATAAACCAGCAAATACTGTAGCTCATAGATAAATGGGTACATAAATAACTTAAAATTATACAGACTTTATTACAACAGGTTTTTTTAACTGGATTAGTTTGGAAATGGGGCAGCTGTTGTTACTGAAGGAGCAGATTAATTCTTTCACAAGATTTATATGTCTAGAGTCAAACCACTATTTTTGGATTCTTGGCTATCCCTAAAAAATAAGCCCAAAAAATGTAACTTTGATTCTTTTGCAGCCAATGATCAATATTGTGACTTTCAAGTCATTTATTAGATTCTCTCTTTACTGTTTGTGAATTTTTTTTCTGGCTTAAAGCAGCCTTTTCAAGAAAAAGTGTCACTTGTAAATATTTCCAGTGAAATTAATATTTTTTAATACTGTTGAGATGGTGTGTGCTTATCTGTGTTTGTGTAGCAGCACAATTCTAGTGAGATACTGACAGTTTGTTCCTGGCATGGTGCAGGTAATGGGAGGATGTGGTTAAACCAGGTCAATAAATATTATTTTGATGCCCTGCTGTTAGTCTGCTGGCAATTCTGTCTAATACTGAGCTGAAATATAAAGTACTTGTTCTTTCAGATCCCAGGCTCCTTTCCTAAAAACATAAACAGGGATGTGGAACTCCTGTGGATTTTGGTAGCTCAGTTTGATGCTCCCCAGGCAGGGAGAGCCTGTAATCCAAGCTAATGTGCATTTTTGGGAATTCAAACAGAGCTTCAGAACACCCTCATGTCCTCCAGGAGTGAACTCTGAAGGCGTCCACACATTAACCCTGAACTTTTCCACTTCCTGTTGCAAGCACAAGACCTGTGAGCAGCTCCTGAGGGAGCTGGGAATGCTCAGCCTGGAGAAAAGGAGGCTCAGGGGAGACCTCATCGCGCTCTACAACTCCCTGACTGGAGGTAGGTGGGGGTCAGGCTCTGCTCCCAAGGGACAGGATGAGAGGAACTGGCCTCAAGTTGTGCCAGGGGAGGTTTAGATTGGATATTGGGGCAAAGGTGTTCACTAAAAGGGTTTTTTTATTAAGCATTGGCAGAGGCTGCCCAGGGCAGGGGAGGAATCACCATTCCTGGAGGTGTTAAAAGATGTGCATGTGTGGCACCGTTGGACGGGGTAGTGGTGGATTTGGTGGTCCTGGGTTATAGTGGGACTTGATCTTTGAGGTCTTTTTCAACCTAAACAGTTGTGTGACTCTATGAACATTTGTCACTTGATATTCTGGGGGCAAGGAGGATCCTTTCTGTGCTTTTGGGATTCCCTTGTAGGGTATGCTCAAGTACAGTGCTGTTGCGTGAGTCTAAAGCAGAGATTGAGCGCAGATTTCTTTCCTGTGGTGCTTTGCTGTTCTGGAATCTGCTGTGGATCTTACACTTTTTAGAATACTGGAAAACTTGGTTTACTCACAAGCACAAAAGGCTAAAGTCATTTTAGTGACTGCTCACAGCAATGTTTCTGTTCATGATCCAAAGTGAAATGGATTTATTCTTAAAGATGTGCTGCTGCTGCTTCTCCCCAGACCCTGATTTCTGGCCTTTTCCACTTTTGCTTTTCACTTTTTCACTCTTCAGCCTTTTGCTTCATTTAGATTCATAAAATGTCCTGGAATCCCAGGAAGTCACCACCAGCTGGAAAACTTTTTGTGTCACTTAGGACTTCCCTGAAGATGATAATTTTATTCCCCATTCCTGATGAATTAGGATCCAGGAGGAAAAGCCAGTGAGGTGGGGAATGAGCCACTAAACTATGTCCTTTGGAAGTAGTCAGTTTTACTGGTGCACTTCCTCTGCTCCTGGGGAACTCCTGCCACATTATACCAGCCTACCACACTGAGGGTTTAAAAAAAAAAACAGTCAACAAACATACAAATGAGCAAGGGCCCTAAAAGCTCTGTATGTGTCAGCTCCTGTGAAGTGCTTTTATCTCAGGGAAAAGAGCTTAAATGGGACAGAAAAGGGAATACACTACCTCAGCCTGCCTGATCTCTTAAAGGTAAGTTCAGGTATGTGGGCACTGCACATAACTTTCTATTACTCATTTGTTTTCATGTCAAAACCATTACAAATAATGGCACAATCTTTGGAAATGGTAAAAGGTTTTGTGGGAAAGCTTTTGCTTGGCTGTTGCTGCCATAGTGTTGACCCTGTCTGGGTGGTAACTTTTCTTCCCTGGCATTTGCAGATTCCAAGTGTACATGACCCAACATCCATAACGTCCTACACCACTCAGGGAACCTTGGCACAATGGAAAGAAAGTCACGTAATTAATGGGCTCTTGGTTAACAGTGTTAATGGGTAACAGTGAGGTTTATCAGGGTGTTCCTGGAAGGCCCTCTAAGGTGAGCAGCAGAACTCTGAACTCTACAACAGCTCAGGTAACGTGCAGTGCTTTTAAACAAAAAATCTGACTTCAAACATTGCTGCTTTCACAAACCTTACAGATAGGGCTGTGTTGCAGAGAAGACAATACTACTGAGCCTTTAGTATTTAGCAAAATACTTTCAGATGAGTGGATAGAAATTTTTTGAGAGGAGTGGTTCCATCCTTAGACCTCATCTTGTCACAATAGGTTAAGCAAATTGATTTCTTAATTATTCAATCATAGAATCTCCTAAGGTGGGAGGGACCTATCAGGATCATAGAATCCAGCTCATGACCCTGCACAGACACCCCAACAAACCCACCCTGTGCCTAGGAGCATTGTCCAAACTCCTGGAGTTCTGGCAGCCTTGAGGCTGTGACCATTCCCTGGGGAGCCTGTTCAGTGCCCCACCACCCTCTGGGGGAAGGAACCTTGTCCTGATATCCACCCTAACCCTGGCCTGGCCCAGCTCCAGTCTCCTGGGTCTTGTCACTGGTCACCAGAGAGAAAAGATCAGTGTCTGCCCCTCCTCTTCCCTTGTGCTTTATATACATTTGATTTGCCAGATCTTTAAGAATTTTAATACTTTTTTTTTTTAATCTGCAAATGCACTTCCAGTGTCAGATACTGTTTCCATTATTGTTGAAGAGATGATAAATCCTTTAACAAACAGAAAGGCAGGTGAGCTTAGTGTTGTTTTCAGTAAGATACAATCAGCTTCTAAAGATTTACTCTGAACAGTAGCTCTGGGCTGCCTGCACTTCATTCTCCAAGGAATTTGTGTTCCAGCCCCTCTGGTGCTCAGGATGCCCATTCTGCTGTGGGCAGCAATGGACAAAGGCTGACTCCTAAGGAAATTGTTGCAGGAAGAGCTGCTTCTCCTCTTCTGGGCTCCTGGTAGTTTCATCTGCAGATTACTGTTTTACTTATGGATTGCTGCTTCTGGGGCTGGAAGAGACAGCAAAGAGTTGTTTCTTATCTTCTGTCTCTCTCTTACTCGTGACCACTTAGGCCTTTATGACAGTGCTCCTTTATGAACCCCCAGCTTTAGAACTTTTTAAATCACAACAGTTTTCAGGCCTGTCTTGCTTGTGGTTTATTACAGTAATTTACTGCCTGCTCCTAGATTGTCTTAAAAAAAACCCAAAACAATGTATTTAGTCTCCTGTGGTAATTTTTCTGTATTTCATATCCAAGTTCTGTAAGGAATGTGAAGTTTCCAGTATAAAGACACGTGTTTTGTATCTCAGAAATCAAAGGTCATTATTGCAGAATTCTTACAGTTGCTTTGGTAAAGAGCCATGGGAAACACTCCCATGTTGTGGGAGCTTGCAGATAAACACAAAGATCAAATGGAATGAAACTCCAGATGCAGCTGCAAGAAAAATACATTTGTCACCAAAATAAAAGTGTGGGGGGGGGGGGGGAGAAAGGTCTGGAACACCCAATCTTTTCAAGCAGCTGTGCTACTGCCATGGTATGGATTGCCCCGGGTGAGCCTGAGGTGATTCCTGCTCACATCAGGAGGTTTTCTCTTGCTCACATTTTACATAAAATACACAGCATCTTCTGATTTGTAATACTGCTCTCTGTGATTTCTAGGTCCACGCTGACACATCTCTGAGGTTCACCTCAGTATTCATGCTGGACAGGTTTCTGCAGCTAATTCCTTTTTCCCCCTCTTGGGTATGTGAAATTTTATGGAAAGCTTCCTTGTCCACTTGAAAAGGAAGTAGAGTTTGCTTTTTCTTGATTTTCAGGGGCCAATTACACAAGGTTCCAGATGAAACACACAAGACTGATCACCTGAAACCGGGCACCTGAAAGAATCCCAAGCGCTGGGGCAGATTGGTCATTTCTTAAACGGCCTTGTGCTTTTCGGGGGCTTTAAACCAGAAACTCCGGGACAGAGAAACTTTAGACCAGAAACTTTGCAGCAGAGCCAAGACAGGACAGCATCTCTTCCATCAGTTCAGCAGCAGGTTCAGTGTGCTTTTCTTGGTGTTCTCAAACACTGTGGGAAGAGCCAGCCATGGGACAGCCAAGGTCAGGAGTTTGACTGTTTGGGGGGTACGGTTTGGGAGCACTGAATCTCCTCTCCTTTGTAGGAAGGGATTGGAGGGTACCTCGGGGCGGGCACCGAGCGAAGCAGGGGGGAATGGGGGCCGTTTGTTTGGCTGGTGATCTCTTCTGTGTGTCCACGCTGCAGAGTGACCTGCTCGCACCCTGCTCTGAGCAAGCACCTGGCGGGCGGGGCCGTTCCCGGCTCAGAGCCCCTCGGCCCCGCCCGCGCACCTGAGCCGGGCCCGGCCGCGCCCCTGGGGCCACCTTGTCCAGGGCATTGCTGCCAGAGGCCATTCCTGCAAAAGAAGAGAAAGGGATGAACCTTGGAGCTCGTGGAGTTAGCCAGGAGCTTTGCCAAAAGACCGGAAGAAAAACTCACATCCCCGGCAGAGATAAAAACAGACAGAAAAAATGCAAGACATGGTGATGACCAGGGGGCACCCCAGTGATTGTTCCTGCTGGAATATCCCCCCCACACTGGGTGTGTGGCTTCTGGAAGCTGGGAGGTGCCTCAGGGTTGGGTTTTTTGCAGGATGATTGGGATTTAGCACCTACTGCAAGCACTTGAGGGACTGCATATGAGTTTGTACAAAAATGCTGGTTTGTGCCCAGGCCTGCCTGAACACCCATCATGCAGAATTCCAGGGCTTGTTCCTTCTTTCTCCACTACCACTTGGTTAAACTGCAACCACTGGGAGATGGAAGGCTCCCATGGAGAAGTGGAGGTTTGCAGGGAGAGCAGAGTTCATCTAATCCCACTTGACATCTGGTTCTTCAGCTCCTCAGCATAGATCCATCAAAGGCTCAGGCGTTGGTGACCTGGAGCAGCAGGAGCCAGGGCTGGCAGGTCTCTGCTGGCTGCTCCTCATCATTCATTCCCTGTCTGCAGCTGAAAGAAGGGAGGGGATGGACACGGGGCTGGCAGGCAGGTGCTGTGCCCCCAGAGGATTTAATCAGCAACTCCGATCGCCTCCTGCTCCTTGGGGTGTCCCGAGGTGCCCTCACAACCCAGAACAAACACCCAAGCTGGAAGGTACCACCCCTTGGATCCCTGCCTTTCATGGAGCCTATTTCCAGCCTCGGAGAGCAAATGTATTTTGCTGTCCCTCATTTGCAGACCCTGAACGATGAAGCTCCAACTCTGGGGAGCACGAGGAGTCTGGAGCCACATTAGCACAGGAGATGGCAAAGGAAATGGTGGGAAACAAGGACACTGCACCATCCCTAGGCAGGAGCAGAGGGAGAAGAGAGGCAGAGAGCAAGGGGCTCCTCCCTGAGCAGACATTTAATCCATCATCTTGCCATTTTTCCAACTGATACCTGCTGTGCACAAAGATAAGGTGACCAAAGGCAAATCTCCATCACGGGATCAGTGACAGTGTCCTCTGACCTGAGGTAGTTCTGCTCTCCAGGTCTGCTCCTCCCCATCCCACCTGGGTTATTTTCCTGCCATCCATTAGCAGGGGTCACATTGGTAAGGACAGCACTCAGCCAGGCCCAGCAGCTCTGTGCTTGCAAAGGGATGCATTCAGCTCTGTTTCATGCCTGGATTTGCCTCTCCTGTGCATTCTCCCAGGAAATGCAGCAGGCTCTGGGACTCAGGCTCCCAGACGTGCGCAGCCCAAGCTCGCTTTCACCTCAGTCCCTTGGGTTTCTGTCCTCACAGGAAATGCTGAGCTGCACCCCGGATGACATCCCAGTGTTCATCGCCCGGCTCCAGATGGCTGCAGAGGCATTCCAACAGCTCAGCCAAGGGAAGAAGGGGAGGCAGAACAAGAAGAAAGGGCCAGCAGGGGCAGTGCTGGAACAAACGGGGAGCGCAGAGGGGCACGGATGAAGGTGGGGGGGACACCTCAGCTCCCGGCCCAGCAAGGCCGGAGAGGAC
>NW_008246056.1:2132513-2135070 GCF_000691975.1 Corvus brachyrhynchos
CAACACCCACTTCGGCTGTGCCTTCTGCACGGCAGGCAGATGGAACCTTCCCAAAGGGATGCTCTCACTAACGGGCCGTCCTTCTCTGCCCCTTCTCCGGGCAGAGGGAATGCTGACCCTCCGAGCAAGACCCCCGAGCGAGGCCGAGTTCATCGACTACTTCCAGAAAACCCAACGGGCTTTTAACTCCTTGGTAAGACATGGAGGAGTTTCCATCCCATGCAGGGACAGGGCTTTTCCCCATGTATCCCAGCAGCAAGTGCTTAGAGGGAAATTCGAGCAGAAAACACTGCCAAGGGACAAAGGTGTGAATTCCAGGTTCCTCAGAACCCAGGACAAACCTTTTGTCATGTTACTACACAAATTGCCCTGGGATTTCACTGGCAGAGGGCTGCACCTTACCTGGTCCATCAGCACGTGCAGTCACAGAAGCCTGGGGATGGCTGTGAGTCACCTGAGCTGAGGCTCCAGCTTGGCTGAGTGGATGAACATGGTCAGATTTACATGGTTAAATACTTTTCACTGTTGTTAGCCAGAATCCAGAGCCTTGGCCAATTCCCACCATGGCTGAGGGCCCAGGGGCCTGAGCTAAAGCCCACAAGGGAACGGGCCAGAGTGTGGTGCAGCCTGGGCAACATGACCCAGCTCCCAACTTACCAAGCCTATGTGACATCTCTGAGGTACCAGAGCCCTTTGAAGGACACAAATCAACAACTGCCCCAGTGTGTAACTCTCATAGTTCAAACTCTGTACAGTCAAGACACTTTGATTTTCCCCTTCTATTATTGAGAAAGCATCCAAAGGAAAAAAAGCCCAGTTTTCAAGTGAGCTTTTCTACAGAACGGGATAGCTGAAGTCACATTAGTTGTAACATACCAATTTAATGCAATATTAAAGTTTTCTGCAGCTCTTTTATAAACCGTTATCAATCCTGCTGCAGTATTGATTATTTTGTTAGCTCAAACAGGCAAAAAAAACCCCAATCCCCCACAGCTGTGCAGGTGCTCTATGCAACACACCAGAACTGTCCCCTCTGTCCCACCAAACCCAGCCACACAGAGCATACAGTGACAGCAGCTCTTTAAAAACAATTCTGTCTCAATGAACTGTTTCAGTACTGAAAGGCCACCCTTCTCCAAACCCAGCTACGTTTGTGACTCAGCAAAAATGTCAGAGTTCTCTGTGTTTATTTCAGTTCCCCTTTCAGACTCCCTGCCTCTGCCATGGAATGCTGCAAACACTCATGGCACTGATGTCTCAGCCTTTTTGGGCTCTTTTTTAATGGCTCTTTAAGTAACAGCCTCTGATTCTCAACTCTCACAGCTGCCCCCATCTTACAATTCAAATAGTAAATAGTGAAAGATGAATGAGTTTTCAAAATTATTTTTGTTCTGTTAAATGACTAAATTTATACAAAAACTAGAGGCAGATGAGTTTTGCACTGACAAGACTATTCAGACAGCTATAACCAAAGTGAGTTTACCAGTTTGACTATGGATCAGGTCCTCCTTCACTGATTAACAGTAAAGAAAGTAATTGTAATTGTATAACCCAAAAGCCCCACTTAGTGCAGTAAAAGCTGAGGGAAATAGAATAAATCAAGCCCATAAATGCCATCAGCTGCTAAGCTACTGAAAAGAAATTCCAAGTGAAATAATCTTGCCTCCTCCAGATTTGCTCTCTGCTGTGAGTGGTCAGGAGCTGCCTCTGTTGCTATGAAGAGGAAAAGGTCCCACCCACATCAGGCCTGGTTTTTGTCCCCATTGCTCGATTTTTCCCAATTTTTCTTGAACACCTGCCCCTAGCTTTTGCCACACCTTGCTCTGACACAGCCACTCAGCGAGAAAAGCTTTGCAGTTGGTCCCGGCCCTGCCTTTTGTTCACAGCTCCAAGGCCCTGTGGAGCCTGGCACCAGTTAGGGGACAGGTAAGTAATAAGTGTCTCGCAGATCCCATTTCTTGCACTTGGAAGGGCTTTTCCTCTTAACTGAAACCAGCTCACTCCTCCAAATCAGTCATTTTAAGGCCTTTCAAGCTCACTGCAACTCTTCTGACCAGCACCAGCACATTTTCATTTTTGCACACTCACCCTCCTAGGACAAAAAAAAATCTGCCACACAGCAAACAAAGGCAGTGAGTCAAATCTACCAGGACCTCCCCAGAGCTCTGGCTGATAAAGCTTCCAGCAGCTCCAGCCAAGACTTAATGTCTGGCGAACAAAATGTTCTGGAAAAACGCTGGGCCTTCTATAAACACATTTTTCTGGCAGGTCCATCCAGTTGTTTTAAAACCTGGAGAGGCTGACTCAGCCTGGCTTCTGCAGGAGCTAAGGGAACACGACAGGTTGAGGGGAAGGTGGAGGGAATGGAGTGTGGGGAGGAAAGACGGGCAGAGCCAAGCCCCGTACAGGCCCTGGTGCTGCATGGAGCCACTGCTCCTGCTCAGCTGCTCACACAAAGTTTATGTACACATTGCCCACGTCCTTCAGCCCATTTTTGGTGCCCAGGCAATTTTCCAGCATGTCTTTTGTGGGCAGGAAGCTGTCAGTGCTGCTGGCA
>NW_008246056.1:2135146-2183112 GCF_000691975.1 Corvus brachyrhynchos
GGGCTTCCCTGGCACGCCGAACATGACGAACAAGCCCAGGCAGTCCCGTCCCACCAGGCGGCAGAACTCGGCCAGCTTCTCAAACCTGCTCATGTTCTGGAAGCACTCGTCAGCCAGCGCGGCCTCCCGGCAGCAATCCTCGGCAGGGCCCTCGCTGTGGAACAGCTCGGCCGGCTGCAGAGCCTGCACGGCGAGCTGGAGCTTGATCTGCTTGTCAGACCCACACAGAGTCCAGACCCAGTCCACCCCGAAGAGGGAGGACTGCTGCTTGGTCATTTTGCTGGTCATGATCCGCTCCTCCACGCCCTTTCCTATGCAGAAGCTGATGAAGTTGACCAGGAAGATCTCGCTCAGTGTGTTCGTGGCTGGCTGGAATTTGCTCTGAGGATCCACAAAACCGAGATAGTCCTTCAGCCTTTGAGATGCATGGAGCACGCCCTGGCTGAAGACTTCACAGATGACCAGAGTTTCAGCCTTGTTCTCCTGGTTGTCCTCCTGGGAGACCTTCTGGCCCATTTTCTGTGCCGGAGGAGGTCGTTTCCACATGCAGACTGCCTCGGGGAAGAATCTTTATTTTCCAGCGGAAGCTCTGCAGGTGCCGGGCCCAGCCAGACCTATTCAGCTGCACATGGATACCTGCAGCCTACCCGGTGAAGGTGACAGCAGAGCTGAGCTCTGTGAGCCTGCGGGGCAGCCAGGCTTTCTCCTGGGTGTGTTTCTCCACAGCTGACTGAGCAGGAACCAGCCCAACAGGCCCTGTAGCTTTCACACCTACTGAATTCATCTGTGCTTGTTTTCCTTATTGTTAATTCCGGCACCATTTCTTTGGCTGATGTTGTCTCATTCCAGTCTGATCTTATCTCCTTGGATCTCCTTTCTAGGACTATTGCAGAGGAACCATTTTTTAGCACAGGGTGTTGCCCGGAGATGAAACCACCATTTTCTTTTAATCTCCTAGAGAAGGGAAAGACACCTGGGAGCAGAGAGTCCTTTTCACAGCAAGAAGGGACAGAGCACCCTGAGAGGGCTCCCAGTGGAGCACACACTGAGCAATGATGATGCCACTTCTCACCACACCAAACAACCCAAGATTGTTCAAATCTGGATCCCAGAAATAACTAAAAAATCTTGATATAGTTGATTTCTTAGTTGTTAGTCAAGCCCTGCTGCAGGCACTACTGACAAATGAACTAACAAGTCAACAAAAAGATGTGTGATTTTGTCCCCTTTCCCTCCTTTGCTTTTTAAATAGAACAAAATAAGCTTCCTAGGAAAATTAAAAGGAAAAAAAAACCAGAGGATGTGTGAAAAAGGGAACTGGCTTCCAGAAACACTTGGCATTTTCCACAGACTTTATTGGATTTCACATGGCAATACACAGCAGTTACGTTGCCCTCTCCAAACAGGCACCAATTAAAACACCCCGACGGTATCGACGGTGTGCACACGCGCACATAAAAACCTCCTGACTTCATCACCTCTCTTGTGTCCCCACCCCGTAAGAGAACCAGGGTTCAGGTGGCAGCTCCGAGGGGATGACCTGGCTGCCAGGAAAGGATTGTTTGGAGCAGAATGCTGCTTACACTGCACTTAAATAAACCATCACTGCCCTCACTGGTACACTCCAGAGAAACTGGAGAGTGTTTGTGGCTATTTCAGCACACAGTATTGTGTCACTAGCTCCCTTTTTTCCCTCCTGTGAATATCCAGTCCTGTCCAGTAGCCGGTGACTAGCGAGAGCCATCCGGAGGAAAACTTTTGTTTGGAAGCCTGCACCACATTTCCCAGTGCTTCCACAGGGTTTCACGTTCAACTTCCATGTAAATAATAACAATATTGCAGAGTATTCACAGAAAGGGAGGCCTGAATCCACATCCCAAGCATCTGCACCCTAAACCTGCCCACATTAAATTTTGCATCTTGGTACATTAATAATCACCCACACTGTACACCCTTCAAAGGTCCAGGTTATCAGGCTACATCATTATAATGCTGGAATATGCCTCTGATCTGAGGGGAGTTCCCTGAAAATCCTGGGAAGAACCTTTCTTCCTTTCCTAGCTTTGTTAAGAGTGTTTTAGAAACACCCACAAAGTCCGCACAAACCCCAAATCCCCTGCGGGACACCAGGAATGGTCTCACTTCCAGCAAGGAGAGCGACAAAACGAGCGACAAAACGCTTGGCAAAGCAACACCACTGCAAGGAACAATTCCAGCTGGATTTCAGTTTGCCTTTACAGAGCAAAGCAGCTTCATGCCATTGTGCTAAAATACATGCAACGTTCAACACCATACAAATGACCACTGGAATAAAAAGCTACTTTTGTTTGTTTGCTTTCGGCTAGGACACCTCGCAATACCCAAAGTCTGACATAAGATTTCCACTGGCTAGTTAGGAATTTTAAAACCTGATGATGCTCAAGAGCAGAGGAGCTGTGCTTTAAGAAGGTAAAATGATGAACAACACATTTGATATCTGAATTTTGGAGGAAAAGTCCAACCTTCGGCTTAATAATATGAAATAATATATTTCCTATACATTTCTCTATATAACTTTATTTGTTTTTTTGCAACTACACCATCTTCACGTTAGTCACAGCACAGAAATGTCCCTTCCATATGCAGGGAGTACTCTCAACTTTAAGGAAATTTTTTAAGTCATGGAAGTGTTAATAACCTTGTTGAATGCACTAACTACTGCTGGGGGGACAAGAAAGAAGACATTTTAAAATGTGCAGTTTCTGTATGAGCCACTGCCAGAAGGAACGTGCTTTAGAATTGTTTCATCTCAAATGGAAGATCATTAAACTGTGCACTCAATAAAAAGCAACGAAAGCAAACAGTTCCAAAGGTCAGCCTGCCTTTCCCAGTAACCAGCTGGTTTGCAAACTGGCATAATTTTTTTACAACCTTCTCCCCTTCCCTCACACACCTGCAACTTTCCATCACTCTATCTCACAAAATTTAAATTTTTGCTTTTATATGTACTTCATATACTTCTTTTTTCTTTTATTTTTTTCTTTTTTTTTTTATAAAACAGTATAAAAATAGGAGCAACAGTCAAGAGCTACGGGGGAGCTTATGCAGGGCACAGATGACTAAAATCCTACATTGGATAGGGCTGAACTGGTGTTTGTGCCAAAGAAAAGCACTTAAAAAAGAGCAGTAACTTCTATCTTTCAGCTGAGAGCGCAGAGAGAGCTGATGCGCGGTTATCTACAGACGCAACACTTTCACCTAACATCTTCTGTTCTTTTCAAACAGTATAAAGGATTATCTGAGGCCATGAAGAAGCACAAGGAGCACTATCATACCACATCAATTTAAATGCAACACTCTGAAACACATCACCAGTTTGTACATTAAATAGAGTTAAAATGATTACCATTCACCAGTGTCTGGGTGGTTTTTATGGCAACTTAGAGTAGAGGCACCTTGTTTTTTCTCCTTTTCTCTTTAAAATTCTCCACCCCTCAGTGTTACTTCTAACAAACAGAAGCAAGAGCAATGTAAAGTACATGATCTGCTGCCTGTCATGTGGAACGGGGATGTCCTTGCACACAGGAGAGCGAGCCTTTGTCAGTGCCTGGTGGTGACTGTCACACGTTGGAGTCCTCATCTGTTATACTGGTGCTAGGAGAGCGAGTGGCAAAGTCTTTAAACATTTCATCTTCCTTCAACATGTGCTGGAAAGGAAAGGAGGGCAGAGTCAAGGTTTCTCACAACTGGCAGCAGTCATCTGGCACGGTCCTGGCCCGTGCTGGGCAGCAAACACTGCCTGCCAGCCACTGCTTTGTTCTGCTGAGGGAAGTTTTCACCCACCCTGCTGCAAAACCAGCTCACTGATGGCGCTGGCCCCAGTGGCTCGGGGCTTCCACCCAGAAAATGCAGCCTGACCCCCAGCTGGAAACCCACTGACCATGGGCAATGGGGGCCATGTCCCCTGCCCTCCCCAGTGTGTGGGAAGCCAGCACAGGCCACCAAACCTCTCCACCAGCATGGGCAGGTACCTTCCTGAACCACTCAGTTGTGCCCTCTGTCCCAGTAGAAGACTCAAAGGACCTCACTGACCCTGTTTATCGCAAGCGACTGCCAAGGGGCCTACACCCATCCTGCAGAAGCAGAGATCTTACTGCACAGACCCATTTACACACTTACTGTCAAGTTGTTGATGCCTTCAGAAAATGCTCCTATTTGCCTCACCGTCCCTTCTGAATCTTCCATCTTAAAAAACCAGAATGCATCATGAATTAATAATAACTTCTTTGTATCATAGAGTGGAATCACAGAATGGATTAGGTTGGAAAAGACCTTAAAAATCACCTTGGTCCAACCCCCCTGCCATGGGCAGGGTCACCTTCCACTATCCCAGGTTGCTCCAAGCCCTATCCAGCCTGGCCTTGGACACTTCCAGGGATCCAGGGGCAGCCACAGCTTCTCTGGGCAACCTGTGCCAGGGCCTCACCACCGTCACAGGGAAGAACCTTTTTCTAATATCCTAAACCTACTAATATCTAAACCCACCCTCTGTCAGTGTGAAGCCATTCCCCCTTGCCCTGCTACCACAGAGTGGCAACACAATTTACTGAGATGTTCAGACCAAGGGAGAAACGTGGCCTGTCAGGAGAGGAGAGTAACTCCAGAGCAGGCCCTAAAGCTGCTGCATTCACAGCTTCAACCTCCTCAGGAGCAGACCCTTTTGTCAGTAAAGCTGTGTGACAGCAAGAAGTCAGGGGCCAAAACAAAAGGGAGGCTTCCCTGGGAAATGGAAGGTTTTCCCACCAAACCTGACAGCACAAAGACTTGGAATTGTTAGAACTGGCTTACCTGCTCCAGCCTGTCCAAATCATCATCATCATATACTCGGATATCCAGGCCAGGCTTAAAGCCCTTCTTTGATCCACTGCCAGATGCCCGCCCCAGCTCCATAGGACACACATACTCCTCCACATCATCCTGCTTCTTCTTCCTCAGGCTCCCAAAATTGCTGAAGGTAAGTTTCTTTGGCTTAAAAGTGAAGAGAAATTTGCCAAGGAGTTAGAGAATCAGCAAATAATTAAGAGGCCTACTCGTGCCCTCTGGTGTTTCCATGTTGAAGGGTCAAAACCTCAGTGCTCTCCTACACAGATCTGAAAGGACAATGTGTCCTCTCATTCCACCACTGTTAAGACACCACCATTTAACAGATCCCAAATGAGGTCAAAATTCCACATTAAACCATGAGTAAGGGACAGTCTTCCCCCAAACATCTCTCAGTACAGACAGAAGGACAACACGAGTGCTACCTCTTGTCTGTGCACGTTAGAGAGGCTGAGAAGTAGCCTGTTCATGGTAGACACAAGTGTCAAACACAGATCTGCCAGGTCCTGCTCTCATGCTTCTTGCTTTGGGAACCAACCCCTTTTCTCAGACCTTACTGAAGCACCCTCCCAGCATGGATAAAACTGGAGATCCAAATGCCTCCCTGGAACCTCACACCCCTCCCAGAACAAGTGGCCGACCTTGACTTTGGCAGTTGCTGTCAGGAGGACGTAGTCTGGAGACTCCATGGCTTCACGTTTCTGCTGCTGGGCCTCCTGCCCCACCAGGAGGTTGAAATGAGTGGCCAAGTGCCGCCTCAGCAGCGTCTTGTTGGGTGGGATGTTCAGCAGCTGGGCCATGGTTTCTACATTGAAACGCGGCTCCAAAACCTGGGAATCCAACCAGAGAATCCAGCTGAAGCCAGTACAGTCTGATGAGATCTCAAAGACATCCAGGCCTATCTTGGTCACTCCCTAAGGCCCCTTTGGGATTTTTGTTTGTATTTTAGAGGAAATATACAACAAAGAAGGAGGAAAGAGAGTTAACTAGTTAAAGGATTCCTAAAATGCTACCTCCAGGATTTCCTTCTGGAGTTATAAACAGGAACAAATTTGCAGGTAAGAAGAAATGAACAGATAAATCCACCCTTAACTGAACTATTTGTGCAAAGCTGCGACAAAATGTTTACCCAGCATCTTCTTCCAATTCTGGAAAATAAACAGACATAAAATGTTTGGAGCAGGGATATAACTCCTAATCACCACAACAAACCTCTGCAGGTATAAATCTCTTGTCTGGAGTATGTGATGCTAGAGCAATTAAAAACAATCCTGGTTTGACAGTGTAATCCCAAATTCTACGAAAGTAACAAGCTTCCCTCACAAAATAAAACCATATCCAGGTCTAGGAAGGCAGAACGTGGCTGTTAACAGCACAGCAGCATTGGAGGACAGGAGGTGGACAGGAGGTGGAGAATGCCATACCAAAATAGCATTGTGAGGGGAATTCAGAGTATTAAACCACAGTCCTTCCCCTCAGGACATTCATATCCTTTAAACCATAAGGTAAGAAACTTCTTATTAAGCAGAATAAGCAGACAAGGCGTGTGCAGCAAAGATAATGCCAGAACATTGACCTAGTGGTTCCCAGACATCTTTTTTTGAATAAAATGGAAGAAGCCACCCCAAAAGCTCACCATCAGCCCCCCGTGCACTCCGCTGCCCCGCAGGTTGGGTGCGTACTCTGCCAGATCCACGGAGCGCAGCCACTCCATCACGCGGTGGTTGGTCCACTGGGTGACCTCAGAAGGTGTCACATTATTCTGCCAACAGGAGGAACAGGCAGGTAAGGACACATTCCAAATCAGCCAAATCCCAGCCCCAATCTTAACTGAAACAAACCTCTCCTGCCCTTAAGGAATACAATCCGACTTTGCACTTGAGAAAAAGATCTCTTCCTGGATTGCTACCTTGCAGCAAGAGCAGCCTGGAAATGGGTCTGGGCAGGGGGCAGGGGTGTGTTAGGTCATTTGATTATCGTGCTGTGCATTAGCATTATTTGCCATTTCTACCAGTAGAGCTGAAAATTCAGCTGGTTCCTTGAGCTGCTGTGCTGTTCTTGGAGATACACATTGTGAATCTAAATCCAAGAGTCTGGGTCATTTTGTCATCTATTGCCCTGTCCAGCATTTGCTGCTTCCAAAACACAATGATGGCAGTCTCCCACCTGGTACTGGGGCCAAACTCCTTTTACACAGAAAATTTTGACACAGCCATCAGTTTTCCAGAGAGTTGCACAAGACTCGTGGCAACAGTGCACTGAGTTCAAGACGATCACACATCAGAGACTGGGCCTAAACAGCCAGCAGTTGGCTTGGAGGAGAAGCGGGAGACTTGGAAAAGGGGACATGAGTTTGGGGTCATGGCACGTAGAGGAAAGAAAATGATGTCAGAGCTTGAGGTTAAAAGAACAGCATGAGAAAAAGGAAACTAAAAATGAAGCAGAACAAGAAGACAGGAGGAGACAGCAGAGCAGGAATAATCAGAAACACCAGGGATAAAACCCTAGAGGATTCCTCTTCACAGCTTCCTTGTAAAGCAATACCTCATCAGACGGCCTCCTGCGCAGGCAGTTGGGCTCAAAGTTGTTTATTCTCAAAACCTGAATGGCTCTTTTGATGCTGAGGTGGTGAAGGACACTGACGACCTTCAAGGACAGCAGGTCATCCTGTCAAAGAGCAAGAGGGAGTCAATAAACACGGTCGTGCTTATTCATGGCACCAGCATCCTCCTGGAAGGGACTGCTTTGGCCCCTGGCTTAAAATGGCACATCTGGCACTTCTGGGGGAAGACTTTAGTGTGCCAGACAGGGAATTAACATCATACCATCTACCCCAAAATAAAAACTTCCTGTGTTGCACTATACTAGCTCTTAGGGGATGTTTCTCACATAGGATACAGAGTACAAGAAACCTGAGGTAACAAGGAGGGAAAAAGGGTGAGATGACACAACCTCAGGGACAGGATTAGAGCCAGGGCAGCACTGACACACTACACTAGACCCACCTGGCATTTAATCCTGCCAGAAGTTTTAATACCTCAAATGTCCAGCTAGAAGTTCAACTGAAAACAATAAATTACCCTGAAAACTGGGGCATTCTCTATTATTAGAATTAAAAAAAAAAAAAAAAAGAGGGAAGAAGAAAAGTGTCTAAAAGTCCAAGTGCAATTTAGCTAACTTAAACAAATTTATGCACCCTTGTCCCAGGGTTAGCCTGGCCTAATGTTTCAGTATTACTTATATGTTATGAACACTGGAATCTATTTTGTCAGATATTTAAGACAAGATTCTTTGCTTACCCAAACATCCCACTGTATTCAGCTAACTTTGTGATGAGTCTAACAGTAGGTTACTATGTCATGGTTTGCTATTTCATTTATTATAAAATAATAATATTCACTATTGTTTATTTGGAGTCAGAGTAACTACAAAAGATCATAAGTATTAGCTTAATACTTTGCGTATTTTGTTGGTTTTACGGCGAATCTGTTGTCATAATTTGATGGTTAACCTTGCTCTAAAAATATCCCCAGTGATCTACAATTACAGGGCAGTGACAATGGTAGTAATCTCCCAACACAACATCAAGCTCAGTGGAGGCTGCTGGCATCACACTTCCAAGGGTTAAGAAGGAGAAGAAACAATCTTATAATGAATAAAATTGCAAACCATGACATGAAGCCTATGCAAAACACATGTAAGTGCGGCATGAAAAGGTAACTCATGGCTCATGAGAGAGCAGGGCTATGATTGATTTCTTCTTTGTTGTACAGAAATAATTAATATTAGCCATGTTCAGTTTGCATTTGTGTCCCCAGAGAAGGAAGGTCTTATCTCATCTCACCTGAGCCCTTACACAAAGGAAACCTGCTGGGTTGCCTTCACCTGACTGGCCGTGAAGTGGGGAGGTGATGCCTGTGCTGAGCACTTTGGAATGCAAAAGCTGTTAAGTGTAGCCTGCTTCCAAACAAGCTGGCTCTTAAAACTGCAGTTTTCTTCCAAGGAAATTGTTTGGGTTTTCTTCACCTAAGCATCCACATGAATAAGCAAGCTGACAGAATGCTTGCTCACTGAAGAAAAAGATTCCACCCGCTTCTATTAATTAATAACAAAATGAACAGCAAAAGCAGGAAAAACACAGCATTTGCACACCTTTGTGTACCAGCCCTGCCTGAGCACACCAGTGTCACACACAGCTGTTAAGCTCGGGATTGCCCATTTCTCATGCATGAGTCCAAGTTCTTGCTTACTGTGTTTGCTCTTCCACCTGAATCTAGCAGCTCTAAAGACGGAAAGAACTTTGGAAATACTTGCAGGTGAGCAGTAGTATCTGATTTCTATAGGTTACAGCTGTTAGCATTAACCCAGGACACCCACTAGAGTTTCAAGGGGTCCTCTAAACACTGAGAAGCCAAGAACATGGAAAAGTTGTCAGGAAAGAAGGAAACCATTTACTCACCACACTCATGTAATGGAGCATGCGGCCGTCCACCTTCCCCTCATCAAACTGGGTCTTATACTGGGGCAGGCCAATGTCATCCAGCCACCCTAGGGCAGGACAGACACTCCTGTTAGAGTGGTGGCCAAGTTACCCAGCACCACTTACTGCTCCCATCCTCAGAGCCCCAAATGAGCCACTGCTTCAAGCATGCAATAAAAGCTTACTGGTAACCCAGTGGTAATCCAGTTTTCCATGGTTGTTTTCCTCTTCAGATCCCAGTGCCTGCAGAGCAAGCTGGAGCTTCTTCCGATGCAAAGGGTGCTTTATCCCAAGCTCCTGTGAAAGGAAGAAAAGCAGTAAATCTAGAGACAATTTTATTCTTCCCTCTGCTGAATGACAAAGGGTTTCTGAGAGTCACACTTTCACAGCATTGCTGGAGACCTGGCAGGTGCATTTTTTTTTTGTTGAATTTCAGTCGTGTTAGCACATGTTCAGCACCAAAGGCCCACTTGCTGTGGTGGGTTAGTTTCACAGTGTGGTAGATTCATTTAAAGGAGTGATGGACTCCAAATTGTATGGAAGTGTCGGCCACAATACTCTCATACCAGGTTTAAAAAAAGCCCACAACATAATAAAAACGTTAGCATTCAAAAAAATACTTACTGGCATTAATTCCACCCCTCCCACTTAGGCAGGTAAAGTTAAAATAATTATTTAATTAAGAGCACAGGAATGTCCCAGGAATTACTGAAATTCATTAATGCTTCCAAATGCATAACATTATTCCCCAGTTTAGTTGCAAGTGCAGCCATTCCAGGATCTCTTTAATCCCATTTTCACTTTCACCAGTGCCTGCTGGTTAATGTTACCTCTGATAACACTACTGTAAGCCATTATGTTCATAATACACTTCTCTTATTCCAGTTGTAGTGTAACTACCCAATTGAGAAAACAGGCTTACTATTTGGTGAGGAGAGTGGTTTTTTAAAAGCTGAAAATTCAAACTTTAGCAAATACTATGGATTAAAAGTATAAATTGAATCGATTTCTTCTGTGTTTCCCATTTTAAAAAAAGAGACAAACAATTCTGCAACAATTAAAGACAGACTGATCAAGCTGTGTGTAACAAATCCTCGTTCCTCTTTGTATAAAATGGACAGAAAATACAATCAGACCGAAACAGCACCTTTTTACACCCTTCTCACACAGGCATAAAACAACTGTGGCACATACGAGTGCTAATGAAGCAGGGCTACAAACCCGTATGATAATGAGGCACTCTCACATGCGTATTTTTAGAAGGTGCCATCGTCAATTTATGTGTCCATGCTTAATGAAGTTAAATCACATATTTGTAATTATTAGCTTCATTACAGAGCATTAAATTTCTACAAAACTTCACCTAAAAAGAAATAGATGTGGCATCACTGCAGGTGACAGTATTTTGAAAACTCATCTTGTTTACATTTTTTTGCCAGGTGCACTTTACAGACCTAATCTACATGCACAGAAACAGTGATTTTTTTGTACCTTTATTTGAAAGGAGTGTTTCCAGTATTCCTCACCTTTTCCAGATCCTGCTGAGAAGCCTGCAGAAGTGTTTGCCCAGACAGTATCCAGTGCCTGCCATTACTGATGTAAGAGCCAAGCCCTTGGTCCTGGAGCCAGTTGCAAACCTGCTCCTTGGTCCACTTTGCGAATGGCATGTCCAGCTCACTGCAGGAGATTTTACCCAAAAAACCCTGATAAATCCCGTGCTTCCAATCTCCTTTTCTCATAAATAATAAGAAAGCCAAAAGTTAAGCCTAATTCACATCTTGTGGGAGCTGGGACAATCTCTGAGGGGGAACCATAAGCACGATGAAGTTCTGGGTGCTGCTGATCTGTTGCCACTGCCACAATAAACACGGCCTACTAATCCTACTGAAAAGAACCTCTGCTGCCTAGCGTGGCTACAGCTCTGGACCGAGACCATAATGTTTCATTTTCTCCTTTAATCCCTGGAAGTGCAGCAGGAAAGGCACAGGAGGAGTATCTGTCGCTGCCACATGAGGGCTCACGTGCTGCTTCATGGCCCCATCCTGCGAGGGCGAGAGCTCAGCAGCATGACTCCACCACCCAGCCCGCCTCAACCCTGCAGAGACCCTCTCTCACAGGAGGAAGTGGCCTGGATCTGCCTGGTTTTGCTTAGCCAGGAGAGGGGACGTTCCATTTAGGCACTGCCCTCCTGCTCGGCTGGAGCCATCGGGATCCAAGCACCACCACAGGGGCCGCACTCGTGTCTTACTTGTGGGACTGCCCCAGGTCCCGTGACCAGCCCAGCCGGGGCCCCGCAGTCGCTCTCGTCCCTCCTCTCTTGAACTCCGTCTCGGACATGTCGTCTGGGTTGAAGGTGGTGGACTGACTTCTTTTAAGCCTACAGGAAGAAAGCACATTTGGCTAAGGAAAAGGCACGTTGCTGCTGCCACTGCAAGCAACACAGGCAAGATCTCTCCCAGGGCTTGTAGCTCCTCTTCCACCTGCCCCCAGCCTCGTGTTATCTCTCCCAAATACCACACAGGCTCCTGCTCCTGGGATATTAAACCATCGAGCCAACCGCTGGCGGGGGAGAAAGGGAAGGTGTGTTCCCAGCAAACCTCACCCAAGCCCCAGCTCTGGAGAATGGTCATCTCTCATCTTTTACTTACCTTCCAAACAACTTCTTGATTCCCCTGGCCTTTTTCCTGGAATCTGGAGAAGGTGGTGCCATCTGCAGACTATCTGCTTCTTTTGGGCGGGGGGGCAAGCCAGCCAGATCCAAGTGGTCTGCAGATCCCTTCTCCGTTTCAGCTGTTAGAAAATGTAAGTTCTGTCAAGACCTTCCTGTGCAGGACTGTACAGACGTGCTCCTGACCTTGGGAATAACTCCTGCTAAAATTATTGACAGCCACCATGCCAAGAAAATGGGGCAAGGAGGGATGGGAAAATCCGTGAGAAGTGCCACATGTTCCTTCTTCATGGGCCTGGCTGGTAACGCTCCAAGGCAATGCTCTGCTCTGGTTAAGTGCCTTGCATCCAAGGTGGGAAAATCCACCTTGTGAATCAAGCAGTGAATTAAATCCCAAATTTACTCCTCCTCAGGGAGTGCTCCTACAGTGCTTCCCCAGACAGAGCCAAGGCACGTGGGTGCCCAGAAACAATTCAGTGCAGTGGAAGGGAACTAAACCAGGAGTCCCCAAAGCACAGAAAAAACAAATAACTTCCCTGCAGATACTCTTCCCAATAACCTGTAGTATTTCATTCCCTGGCCAGGAAATTCCAGCAACAAAACTCCTGCCCCAGAAGGAGGGCCCTCTTCCGCTCACTTCTGCAAACTGTGGAATATTTTGTTCCTCCTCAGAGGAACACCACGGAGTTTAGGCTCTGTCTGAACAGTATCTTCTGAGTGATGAACAAAACACCTCTGATCAGAGACCCTCAACGTTACCACCCACTCTAAAAGCATTAAATCCTTGATCTGTAGCTGTTTTCCATGACAATGAACCTGAGGGTTCTTGTCCCCAAAGGGGAAGTTGTCACAAAAGCTAAACTATTAAAGGAAAAAACAATTTTAAGATCATTTAAAAAGAAAACTAATAGAATTGCAGTATCTACTAAACTACATAAGCAGAGATGTGCCAGCAAGTGCCAGATAGCTGAATAAAACTACCACGTGGAGATTATGCCAGTTGCTTGCTGGGGAAGAGGGAGAGCATGAGCTTGTTCAGCTGAAGCAGCCGTGGCAAGGCAGTCAGGCCTGGAATCACTTGCAGCATCTTTTAATATAGCTCTGTAATTAAATGACCATCACTTGTGTTTGAAATGGACTTTCAGACTTCCAGGAGAAAAGTAAAGAAAGCACTAAGGCAGAGCTTATATTGCTGGGACATGCGGTCTCAAGCCACAGAGTTAATGCTGAGATGGCCACAAAAGTGCCATGACCAGCAAGAAACTGTAAACTTTGCCAGTGTGTCCTTCTGCTGGGCAACCTTTAGATGATTCAGCCAGAACACCTATGAACATGTCCCATCTTCCACCTTGTCAAACCTTGCAGTGAAGCAACCAGGTCACACAAAAGATCATTTCCTGGCACTTTGGTTTGGCCACTATTGAGCACGGGGATCCTGCCAGTGAGAGAGACAGCACTAACATCGAACCAGGCTGTGGCATTCGTGGTTTTTGCTTAACTTGTAGAAGGTAAAGTGCTAGCTTAGAAAAAACCCAAAAACATGTAAATGGCATTCTAGAGAGAGAACACATGGACAAGGTTGGGTGCATTAGAAGCAGAGATTTGTGGGAATTGCGCTGTTTGCTCCTCATAGCTGGCTCCTTTTCATGCACTGACACTATCCCACAGAACAGAAAACATTTAGGGGGCCATGTGGGAAAAAGAAAGGGCCCAGAGCACTTGGTCTCTTTGTCACCCTAGGTGGCTGTACCACCACCCCACTGACACAGCTCTGATTCCTAAGGCAGGGCTCACCTGCCCTTGCCAGAACCACCCAGGGAATGCTCACATCACAAAACTGGTTTTTATTTACTATGTGACTGGCTCCTTCCCCATCTGCCCCAATTATTTCTCATTTGTTTTATTATATCATAAATACAACTACATCTAGAAGAGGAATTACACATGCTTTCCCTCAGAACTCCCTGAAATGAATGCCTGGGAAATACAGCTCATTCCCTATGTCACCACCCTTTAAACTCTTCCAGCGGATGCAGGACAGGTGGCAGCACAAAGGTAACTAAGCATCACCAATTCTCACCTGGTACCTCAGTCTGTGGTAACTTTGTGCTCAAAGTTACAGCAAAGGTCTCTGCAAATTGACCCGCAATCTCTCTCATTAGTAGCAGCTACTCAGAACAGCACAGGTGACTTTTAGCGAGGGCAGATGTTACGTGAAAACTCCTTTTAGCGATGGGCAGAAGTTCTGCTGCAGAGCTCTGGTGCCTGGCTGTGGTTTGGGAAGTGTGTGGCCACAGCCAGCTGTTAGCAGCAGTCAGGGCACAGGGCTGGCATGGGCAGACATGCAGGATTACTGTACCTAAAGTAGGTGCACTGGCACTTCGACTGCGATCTTCAGATATCCACACAAGGCACAAACCCACACGCAGCACAACGGGAGAGAACACGCAGAGGTACAAGGTCAAACACAATTCCAAAGTCACGGCAACAAAGTAGGGGACAAAAGGAGGGAGGGATGTGAGACACAAGCGCCACGCAAACGCTGAATTCACACAGGGTTCGGATCACTGGGAAACGCCCTTTCACAACAAAGGAATGGAGTAGAGCTCTGTGGTGGGGAGGGAAGAACAGCACCGCAGTCGCTTTGGTGCAAGGAGGTCACCTGCTCCAGGACCCACTGCTCCTGTGAGGTGGCAAATATCTGGCCAGCAGCAGGTGGAAGCACTGAAATCTGGGTAACATCATAACTTACTCAAAGTCACAGCACCCTGATTTTGATGGCCCATCTTCCACTCCTTTATGAAAGCCACAAGTACTGCGCTTTGTTAGACAAGTTAATTTCAGGACAAAACAGGGGATTACACAAAAGCACACATGAAATAAACCAAAACGAAGAGTCTAACCCTCAGAACAGACTGTACATCTATTCCACGTAAGCTAGGAAGTGCCCAGGCTATATATCACAGGCAAATACGGGCAGTGTATCATCAATGTGTAGGTATGTTACTTGTTTTGAACAAAAGTTTAAAACTGTCTTGGACTAAGTAACAAAGCAGAAGCTATCCCCCTTCAGGCTTCTGAAATAAAGAGTTAAATTCCTAAACCTCGTGCAAGAGAAAAACAAAAACCTCAGATGACTGGCAGTAGATCTGATGCAGACTCACTGGATGCTTGAACTGGATCAGTGGAAAGACTACTAGAGCAGAGCAGTAAATGTAAGCAGGATTCCAGCTGGTGGCAACAGCGACTTCTGCATTAAGCAGAACATTTTCAATACCTAATTACCCCCCGCCCAGGTAAAAAATAAATGTGGGCTTGAATGACTTGCCAATCCTGTTCCTGTTGTCACCATCTCTTTTGCAAGGCTGCTTGTGAAAAATATAAATAAAGAGGAAGACTGAGTGCTGCTGCCCTATTTTTGTGTATCTGAAAAAAGATAAACTGAGGATGGAGCCAGGGGAAAAAAAGCCCACAAATCCCATGTGTGAACTACTGCCAGACAGCCAGCATTTCATACAGCAGCAAGCCCCTGCAAGGTCCCAGGGGAGATACCACAGCAGGGTCTGAACCACATCAAATACTTCATTACATCACTGATTTTTTTTTTTTTTTCTTGCTGTTTGATCTTTTCCAAACATTCTACTGACAAAAGTGCCACCGAGTCATGGTGAGATTAAGGCTGGCCTTGCTGCTTCTTGGGGCTGTTACAGCTGTTGTGAAGATGCTTCAAAATACAAAGAATCTGAATGCAGAGGCACAGTACCTACCCAGATTGGGGGCACTGGCAGTCCTCTTATTATTTTTGATCTTGAAAAAGCCTCGGCCAAAGGAAGATCTGGCTTTGCGGGTGCCGAAACTGTCCTCGTCGCCTGTGGCACCATGAGACGGAGACTTGGGAGGGAGGGTTGCGAAATTATTGCCTTCCAGAGGAGGTTTCACCTGCTTGAATTAGGGAAATAAAGAGTCAGTGTAAGGGAATTGCAGAAAGCCTTTCGAGAGAGACTGCAAAGTGACTGCTGGCAGATGATCTGGGAAGTCCTTCTCATCTGTCACTACAAGAATACAGAATGTGAAAACCATAAAGAAAAACATAAACAAGATCTTCATTTGAACATGTTGTCCTGGTTTGGGCTGGGATGGAGTTAATTTTTTCTTTGCTGAGCACGGTGAAATGGTGCAGTGCTGTGTTTTGGATTTAGTAGGGAATAATGCGGATAACACTGGGATGTTTGGGTTGTTGCTGAGCCGTGAGTCAAGGACTTCCCATTTTCCCATGCTCTGCCAGAGAGGAAGTGCACAGGAAGCTGGGATGGAGCATGTCCAGGACAGCTGACCTGAGCTACCAAAGGAATATTCCACACCACAGGATACCATGCCCAGTGTATAAACTGGGGGGGTTACTGGGAAGGGGAGCCAATCGTAGCTTGGGGATGGGCTGGGCATTGGTCAGTGGGGGATGAGCAATAATCCTGTGGTGCATTACTCATCTTTTTTGTGTTTTCTCTCTGTCTTCTTCTCCATTTTACTATTAGTTTTGTTATTATTATTGTATTATTGTTATTCTGATTTTACTTTGTTTCAATTATTCAACTGTTCATATCTCAACCCCCAAGTTCTGTCTTTTTTTTTGCTGATTCTCCTCCCCATCCCACTGGAGCAGCAAGGGGGACCAGCTGTGAGTCCTTTGTTGTCAGCTGGGATTAAACCCTGACCTATGTTCAGGATCCAGGATTACTATCACTACCTGCTAAGAGTAAATTTTATTCTTTAAGATGCTCCTCAGTTTCTGTAAGGCTGACTTAGAGGTATGGAAAAGGTAAAAATACAGTCCTGGAAAGCTTTCCAGGGTCTCAGTCTCCCCCACTGGCAGCTGTAGGGGCAGTAAGTGGAAAGCAGAGAGACAAGGCCCCACAGTACATTGGTTCTCTGCTGAATGTCAGAGAGCTCTTTCTGTCCGTCACAGCTCTGCAATTTCTTAATTAATGGATTAATTGACTGTGTCCACTGCCAAAGCAAAGAGGAAATTACATACCAAGCAAGGAGTATAAATGCCAAGAGAGATATCAGACACTCCAGTTAGCCAATTTAAAGCAGTACTTTAACCTTGTCAGCTGTTTCACTGTCGCTTTGAAAGAAGATGGAAGTAAAACCATTCACAGCCCAAATATAATCCTTTGGCTTTTGCTGAATCAATACAGCATTCATCCTACGAGTGGTAACTGAGGTCTGTCACCTCTGTCAGGTGTTCCTAGAGGTAAGAACTGCAAGCTGTGGCCTTAAGGTACCACAGGGTGACTGTTCTGCAGTGACAGCCTTTTCAGAAACACACTTGCTACTCACAGACAACAATTGAGAAACCCGAAGGTTTTTAAAGAGACACTAATCAAAGATAATTACAGAGTCAGTAAAATACTTAATGGTTAGCTTTGCTAATTATCTAGTGGGGGAAAAACATTATCTTAGCTGGTGACCTTATGCTCAATTAGACTGGAAGATAATCCATGTGTGAGGAGGCTGAGCACTGAGCAGTGGCACTGATGGGGACACCCACCAGAGACTCCTCACCGTCCTGCCTGCAGGACTGCTATTCCCCCTCTGGAACCGCGCGCAGTTCCACACCTCCCAGCACCTCCTCCTCCAAAACCTGCCCATGTTTCTCCAAGGACACACATCACCACACACACACGTTACCTCTGCTGGCTTCTGTGCACAGTCTCTGTCCTGTTTGGGAAAGATTAAGATGTTTAAAAAGTCATGGTTTATAGCCAGGGTTCAATTCATTATTGTTACCCTGAGTTAAGTTCTGACTCAAATACCCTTCCCTGACTGCTTCCTTCCCCCAAAATAAATCTCTTCAGAGCTGTACTTCACATAGATTAATCCTTGCTTGCTTTGAGGTCAGTGAGCTGACATGGAAATAGGGTTGCTTTGGTTCACTTTGTGAAGGGTTAGCTGTGCACATGATTAGTGACGCACAGAACGTTAAGGCACTCACGGGCAGAGCTGCCTGAGGGGACCCTAAGCTGGAACCAGACAGGGTAGAAGGCAAGTAGATAAAACACCCACAGCCTCTACTCCTTGTCTGTCCAAACAAACAAAAAACCAAAGACCCCCACCCCATGAACTCCAGCTCTTATCAGATTCTGGGGACATTTTCAGTCCTGTCAGCCTCCCCCTGTAAGGCAGAGGAGGTATCGGGGATTCAGGAGTTTCGAGGAGTTCAGGCTGTCACAAAAGAGCCCACAAATTGCCCTGATTTGATGGCATCACTAGAGATTAGCTGCTTTTGGTTACTTCCACAGAAACCTACACTGAAGCTATCCCCAGACATCCAACAGCTCAGTATTTTGTTCCTGACTATCCAAAATATAGTCAGCCCAGACTGTATTTTATAGTGCATTAATTACATGGCCTCCCAAAATTATTCACCTTAAACACAGGTAGGAAGTGGTGGTGGGAGTTATCTTTTTCTTGTCTTAAATCAGAAAAGCATATCCAGTAAAAAAATCTCACCTCATTATCTGAGGAAAAACACAGCAAGAGAGTCTCAGGTAAAAGCTTCATACAAAGAGGACAAAAAAAGCACCTCTGTTTTCAAGGACAGATTTTCTCCTTTAATAAAATGTGGAAGATGTCACATGTGTGTGACCACTGCCAACACATGCCACAAGGAGCCCTGCTTTGACTCTGAATTTCTCAGAAGGCAACACAACAGCCACAGGGTCACAACAGAGATGTCACCCCTATCTGCAAGGAGATGGGAAGAAGAGACCAAACCTACCATTTCAGATGCCTCTTTCCTCAAACTGCTCAGACTGCAGGACTTCTGCAGAGAGGAAGTTCTGAAAAAAACAACATAAAAACCAAGCTCAGTTATTAGAATTAAATTTGCTAAGATAAAGACACTCACAGGAATCAGCTTTACAGAAAGCATTATAATACATAATGAGATGTACTAAACCCAGTGATATTTTGAATTAAGATGCAGTAATCAGTGCAGTAAATGCAGTCATCAGAGCCCATCCAATTTAATGAGACACTGTAAGAACTTCCACACTGTAATAACTGCTGCTTTAGGGAATATGGATATGTGGCAGAAACGAAAATTATTTTCTCATTGTAGTCAGCTGATCATCTTCCCCCCACTGTCACAAGAAAAAAGCAAATCAAGCATGCACTACGGAAAACTACAAATTTCAAAGTATATTGGCTACCACCAAATTAGAGATGCTTCACAATGCAACAGGAAGTACCCTGTGCCCAGATAAGCATTAATATGAAAATAATAATCATGAAAGCATGGGACAGGAGCAGAAACCAACCATCAGCAAAAACCATCTTGGCTAGAATTAACTGACCTATTTCCATGTGTATGTAAAATATGGGGAGTGCCTTGGGGGGTTTCAAATTGACCATCACATTTCAATATCTCCCCTGAACAGTTTTGATCATGACACTTACACTGGACTATCACACAGATGAGTTTCAGGGGAAGAACCTGTTGATCTTCCTTCGCTGTAAAAACAAAAAAATTATGAAAAAAGGCTGAGACAGAAATCCTATGATCTCAGCCTGCTTTAATTCTGTTTTCACTTCAGCTCTTATGGTACTAACACACGGCAAATTTTCCCCTCTATGGCAGCATGTCTTGTAAAAGATAAAGGACAAAGGTGAGCTCAAGAGCCCCAGGAAAGCCAACTCTCACTGTAAGATGATGACAATACTGAACTATTCAGCTTAAATAAATGCAGAGATTCCAGCAGGATCTGCAGCAGCACAAGGAGTGGAGGTCACCATTTCCCTGTCACCACCAATGCACAGGGCATTTTGCTGCAGTTCAGTGCTTGCTTTGGTTTTTTCCAAGAGGAGACACAGGTGAAATCCCTGCTGGTGATGGCTTGAGCTGCAGGAGGAACATGTACAACACAAACCCAGCAAACCTGGGCTTCTGGATAGGATGCTTTCCTCAATTGGAACTGGAAAAATCACACATCAAATTGTGCTTGCACTGATGTTTCACATTGAGATTGATGATTGTTTTAAGTCAACAACATTTCCTTGCCTCTGGATTCTTAGTATTTGGTACTCCTTAAGATAAAGCCAGGGATTTGGACCCAGAAGAAAAAAACCCAAGCACAGCCTTTGTTTAGCTGTGATTCTGGGGTGCTTTTCTGTACTCCCTGCAGTGCCAGTGCAGGTCTGCAGGGATTGGGTTTCCTCCCAGGACAAGGAGGGTGCAGGATTAGAAATGGTGGTGGAAGGTGACAGCTACTCCTCACCAAGGAGCTGCCACTGGTTCCCAGCACGGGGACACCCCTGGGTGCCACAGCTCAGCCACAGCCCCAGGGTGCAGCCACATATCCCTTGAGTTTCCCACCCTCCTCAGGTTAGAGCTGGAAGCCCTTTAGTTCTGGCAGTGCCTTACAACCATCTTTAGCAGCTGTGAAAAATGTCTGAGTGCAAATCACCAGGGCTGGCACAGCCAATGCCAGCCCAGCCAGGCCTCGATGATGCAAACCTAGGCCAAAATAATGATTCTGTGGCTTTCATTGCATTAGATCAGCTTCCCTCTCCTTCTGTTCATTCCTTGTGAAGCAGCTGGTACAGACCATGAGCGCTGCTACAACAGCAACCAAACCGGCCCTTGCTTACGCAGGATTTAATCAATGCACTTGAGGAACATTAGCTTAGTTTGCTGCAGCTAGCCAAGGGACTTCTGGCCTTGTTTACCTGGCTAATGACTTGATAATTCAGTGACTGACAAATTATTGCCCTCCTTAAACATCACAGAAGATTTGATTTACAATTGAAAAATACATGGAAACCATAATACCCCATTTCACTGGCAGGCTCTGGCCTAGGGTGTATTTTCAGTCTCTCTGCAACAGTTTCTGAGCTCTTGGAAGTTGATGAAAGGGAAGGGATTGAAATCTGTAAAATGCTGGTGTGGATCTGTAAGGAATTCTGAAAAGAATGAAGAATATGTGTTACAATCTTCTGAGCTGAAATGAAGCAATCATAAATGAAAAAAGAGTAACAGATAAACCCTGAAAAGAAGGATCTGAAATAAGGTTTCAAAAGTGCTTTTTTCCCTGTTGTAATAGAATGATTTACTCCTTGAAAGATGGCACTGCAGATAAAACATGAATCATTGCACAGTTAAGCTATAGCATAGACAAAAATCTCACAAGTCTCCCAAGGCTGCCTGCTAAATCTGTCTCTACCACAGACACCATGAAGGGTAGCTCACTTTTCAGGTTTAATCCTGTCCTCAGACACCCAGAGAAGACCAAAAAGCTGCTAAACATTTAATTTAATTTCATTTTCTTCATAGCATGTTCATGCTGTTTAAGTAAGTCAAGACCCTGCCTTGACTGGGAGCTTAGAGAAGAGGTCTATAATTTTATTACTGGAAAATCTGATTGCAAAAATCAGAGACTGGACTACAACCTACTTATCATTTATCTGAATAGATGCAATCATGATTGCATCCTTTTAAATATGACAAGATGCATTTAATAAGTTCCAACATATTTACTTCAAGTTTGTGACAAATTAAATGTAGCTCCTAAAGCAGCTATGTTTGATAAGAAAAATAATTTCTATGTCTAATAGAAAGTCATTTAGATCTGTTCTCATGATGAACACAGCTATTTGCTGTCTTTTGATTCCATTTGAGCGTTAAGAAAAAGAAGTTTAATTGAATTCCTCAGCAGCTTTCACAAGAAAACTACTTTCTCCAAAAGGATATGAGACATTACAAAAAACTGTGCAACCCAGCAAAAAATCTTTTCAGGAGCTCGAGTTTTGTCATCTGCAATATGAATCCAGCCCAAGCAGTGTTTTCAAGGAACAATGGCATTAAATAAAAAGAAGAAAAAAAGGTACCTCTTCGTGAATATTCACGTTGAACTCATCGTGGATTGGAGATGCTGTTACCGGGGTTGGGGATGGGCTTTTCTCTGGGTCAGTCAGACTTGGTGTGTCCAATAAACCCATGGAAACAGACCCTGAATTCAAGTCTTCACTTTCACTTTCCTTGCCTGAAGGGAGAGAACATGGAACCTTGTTGGTTTTACAACCCTTGCTCCCACACAAGGTGCAGCCAGTGTGCTCAGTTATGGGCCAAAAATGGAAGGATTTGATTGCTGGGGGCTTTTAGGACAGACTACAGTAGGAGAAAGGGAGTCATGGCCAAGTGTCACTTCCCAATTCAACCACCACAACACAGCAGGGTTGGAACCGAAGGAGGCCAAAAAGCCCAGCAACCACCCTCAGGGCATTTAGTGGCATCAGTTTCAACAAGCTGAATAAACTGGAGTACTTCTTTCCTGTCTGTTCTGGAATTTCATTCTAAATACTTTGTTTCCCTTATTCACTAAGGAAAAGACCAGATGGTCGAGTCTGCCTGAAATTTAAGATGTCTCTGTGGTATCTTCAAGGTACCCTGAGGAAAAATGCAGCTCACTGCTCAGGAGTCTATCACCAGCCTAGAAGTGACCACATCAGGTCTGCAGCCTGCCACAAACTCAGTGTGTCTCATTTAGGTACTGCTGAAGCCCACACCACCGCTGGTATCCTCTGCTCCTTCCACCCTGGATGCTCCTGAACTGCCTCAGTGCTACCAAAAGGCTTGGACTGGTTGTGAAAGACAGTACTTTTGCACCAGAAATCCAGTGCTCATTGCCAAAGGCCTGAGGCAAACACAAACCAAAGTCTGTTCACAGAAAAAACCTCTCTTGGCCATTTTTCACTGCCTGAAATCTCTGTCCATGCTCCAGGAAGTGGCCATGGAGCACAGTTCCCAGAGAATCAAGGTCTGTTCTAACACCCTCTTGTTCTTGAAGGCACAGCACTGCAAGAAAAGGCAATACCCATTTAAAAATTGCTCTCCCTTCAACACTCAGCGCGGTGAGAACCCAACACCACGGAAATACATATTTTGCTTCTTCCCTCTAGTTGGGCTATTGACAATCTTCCCTCTCTGAAGGGGTCTGGAAACCTCCACCAGTCTTAGAATACATGGAATGGGCCATTACATGTTGTGGCACAGATACAGCTTCTGCTTCAGCCACACAGTTAAGCTCAGCACCACAACACACCTGGAGTTTCAATGACAGAAGAGCTTCATTTTTTTTTTGGTTGTACAATACCTTTTTTACCTTGAGCCAGTATCACCATGTCTTGGACTTTCTTGTACCTATTCAGAGATTGCCGAAGCTCTTCTTCCTAAAATAAAAGGAAGTTGTGACTGTGCTTCCTCCCCCAGAAATAAGAAGCACAAATACTAGATCCTTTAGTTTAACTGGCTGTGAGACTAAAAGAAATGGGAAGTGTGGATGGGACAGGACTCAGAATGCTGAGAGGCTTTGAAATGCCAAAAATTGTATTTAGCAAAAACTATCATCTGATTAACCACCAGAACTGTCCCAGCCTTGAAAGTGGATTTCAGCTCCCCTGTTAAGTCAAAGGCAGAGCATAATAAATTTGCCATGTACAAAAGGATTTAGGGCTTTGGCGATCAAAAGAAAACATCCTACAAAATGCACATGCATATCAAAGAACACAACCATGTATGAAAATAATTCATACTTCACAGAAAAGCTCTTTTGGAAATGCAGCCTGTGATTTGGCACTTGTATGGAGCTCTTTGCATTTGCAGAACACAGTGCAAAATTAATCACACTGAATTCAACAAAACAACAGTGTAAGGACTCTGTACAGATCCTGTGCACATGCACAGAGCTCATAAATGCTCATAGCCCCTTAAAGGCACTGCAGTGCTTCTGACTGCAGAAAATCATTGATTTGTACAGACCTGATTTTTCTGACTGCAGAAAATCATTGATTCTTACAAGTCTGATTTTTAACTGAATTGTGAAAAGCTCACACATGAGGGTTTCCTTAGAGATTTAAATCAATCTGATGAATGATTACTGAAAAAAATAATGACTTTGCTACCTTCTCTTCATTTGCTGCCATTAGAGATTCTACCGCCTTCTTCATTTTCTGTACCTCTATATCTAAAAACACAATACAGTTCTCCAAGTCAATTTAAGTAAGTGTAAGGAAATAAGAAAAATAAAATACCTAGAAGCAACTCAGTAATATCTGAAAGTAGATTTACAAGTTTACACATAAAACATAACCCACTTGAATTCTATTTTAGATGCAAACACAAAGAGGAAAGCTATTTTTCTTCAAACCTCTTCTCTGACATTTTTATCAAGGAAATGATGAAATTCAGGAAATTTCCTTCCTCCCCCCACCCCTCTCCAAGCCTTAGAAGAATGGAAAACTCGAGAGTAAAACTACTGCTTGACTTCCACTATCTCCATCTTTCAAATAACCAAATATCTGCAAAACAAGAAGTTCAACATAAAATAAATACTACATTTGGAATGCAGTGAAACACATCCTCATTACAAGACTCAACAACCACCCCAAATGGCATCTCACAAACCCACTCGACAAAGCCATGGGATTAATGGATGTGATGAAGGAAGCACCGTGCAGTGATGCTCAGCCCTAATCCAGCATGGATGGAGGAATGAGGAGGGCACAGTGGAATGATACAGGTACTTGCTGTGATGAGCAGTCATGCTGGAACATTACATTGCAGTTCAGACCTGGGAAAGGTTCCTAACACAGACAACAGTGTTCTGTGCTTCATCTATAATCCTTATTTATCAGGAAGTACAAATACATGGGAACATGTATATTCTGGAGGTGTTCTGGACTAGGAATTCAAAAAGAATGGAAATATTCTCCATTTTTTCCTAAAGATCTACCTTGCATAAATGAAGTAAAATTCAAATTTAGTACAAATGTAGGCAGGTGTCCAAACTCACAGGCAAAAAAGCCTTGTTTCAGCTTCCTAAAAATTAATGGAAAGCAAACAGAGCAGGAAGAACACTCTCCTCCTTAATGAAATGCAAGAAGAAAAGAAGCTGCCTGGCTGGCTTTCTAGATGAAAGATGTTTAGACACATCAGGCTAAACCAGCAACTGATCCAGTTCCAGTGATTTTCCCTCAGTTATGCTGGCTGAAAATCTGGTCTACTGGATTGCAGCTGCATTTCACCGAGAGGCAACTGCTTTGTGAGCCTTCCTGAGACCCAATCTTCCTTTATCAATCAGACTTTCTTCAGGAAACTTTGTGTTTCCAGTGTGATGTACCCACCCTTGCTCTCCAGTTTTACTGTAAGTGTAACTAAGGGTTATAGATGATGCAACCTAACAATGTTTGTTAAAGCAGTTTTGCACACACATGCAGAAAGCTATTCTGGAAAGCACTTCTGGAATGTAAATGCTCATGGAAAGACACCAGGAACCTTACTTTTATCTTTGAGCTTCTTTTTACAATTTTCATCTGTGCAGGGAAAATCCATTGGATTGGAAATTAGCATGAAGGTTATGACATGAAATAACTTTTAAGACATTACTGATACTTAAGGAATCAACTCATCCTCACTTCATTCAGCTAATGAGGCAGATAACTTGTTATCTGCAAACAGCATTTTTTAGTATCAGTCCAAGGCAGATAAAACATGTTTCATCACAGCAAAAGATCTGCTGCTGAGCTATACTGAAAACCATAAAGCTGAGGACCAGAGGGTAATGAGAGTTCAAGTAGTTCCCCAGGGAAAGAAGCCCTATATAAGTAGTCATGACTGCAATAAAGTCAGACCCTGTTCACATTCAAATGTTCTTTCAAAAAAATGGAATCACAGTTCATTGTGGTCACTTTCAGTGATCTTGGGCAGTGGTTTTGAAAACACCATTTCATGAAATAAAATGTGATAATCTACACACAGCATTTTCCTCCTCAGGTCAGGGGAGGAGACTAATCTCTTGTGCATTTCTTTTTCTAAAAATCATACTTTAAAAGCACAATCTTAAAATCAGCAATAACTATCAGTAAGATACATTTAGAATTGAAATGGCATCAGGTCGAAAAAGGCTGTGGAAAACTTCTATGATGTTTTAACCAAAAATTTCTGGTTTTAAGTAAGATAAATCCTCAATCTAAGTTTCCCTCTAACAAATACTAATTCAGTTTCTTCTTTACAAGCCAATAAAAGAATTACCCAGCATGTAAAAATTCTGTGCTAATTCAAGCTTAATTAAGATTTAGACTTAACCAGTACACAAATCCAGAATCAATCCTTGATTTCACCTACTCACAGCTAGGTCCATATCATACTTTGGTCTCTAGTATGGTTTTTCCCCTAGCTTGCCGGAAGCTTCCTTTTCAACACAACGGTTTTGGGGCATTTGTTGAAATTAGTTTAAAAATTCCTCAGCCAGTATAACCTGGTTTTTTTGAGGCCCCATAAGCTACATAAGGAGCTAATTTGGGATTTTTTGTCTTGTTTAAATTTGATCAAGAGCTTGCTGTGACAGTAAGTTCAGCACTTGCATCGTCAACACCCTCTAAATATATTTCAAGAGGTAAACATGAAGACAAAGTTTAGAAAAAGTGAGGCTTTTATCAGTTATTTCCTGTACGAGGAAACACGACCTCAGATGAGGCGACTGAGGAGGACACGGTGACAGAGCCTCCCTTTTTCTTACCTCTGTCCAGTATTTCAATTCCTTCTCCTTTCAGCTTGCAAACCAACTTTTCGTGCAACCTTTTCACCTCGGCTTCCTTCTGCTCTAGTTTGTCTTTCAGAGCTGACAGTTCATCCTGTAAAGACACAGAGCCACTCAGTGACAGCTTCCACAGGCAGCTGAGACTTTTCCACAATTCCCTCCTAGGAAGCACAGTGGACACGTCCTCAGCTGGTGGAAATGACTGAGGTCCCCTGACATTTAACACTGCCTGAGGATGCACCCACCAAAGTGACTCTGAACATCCCAACAGACCTCTGAGCCCATAACAGAGCAAAATCAGGGGGCCTGTGGTCTGAAATTGTTGGTCTTGTGTGTAATTGCAAAGAAATTTCACATCAAAATATAAAGAAGAGCAAAAGGGAAAAAAAAAAAGGCAGTTTTCTTATTTATTTGACCTTGCAGAGATAGAAAAAAGTGCAGGTGACAAAGCTGAATGCTAACATTTCCACACATTTCTTTTGGCATTTTGCATGTTCGAAGCCGAACAATTCCGAAACTGTGCTTATAGCAGGCTGAGGAGAGTTTCAGAAATAACCACTGCTTCTATGGAAGAAAAATCACTCACAACACCAGCAAGCACATGGACACATACTGGAAAGCAGTTCAGACAAAAACGTGGTACCTCTGCCACAGTTTGGGTTTGCTGATCAAGCATTAGGAAAGAAAGCTTGGAGCTGAGATTCTTGAGAATAAGACAGATGGTGTTTGGGGGAGTTGGGGTGTATTAGAAAAATGCTGTCAAGTTTTAACTTAGATCTAACCATCTGCACTAGCAAGTGACTGGCACAGATCCATGCATTTAACTTTTTAAAATTTGAGTCAAATCCTACCCAGTTTAGTAACATGTTTCTTTGATGTCCGAGGATATCGTGTGCAACAGCATCATCAAGACAGGACCCTCACTGCAACTGTACCCAACACTGAAAATTTAATTTGTTCAGTTTGTAAACAAAGCAAAACAAGGCAAGACTCATCATTTTGGCATTTACAGCTTCTAAATGACGTTTTAAATCCGTAATGGAATAAACCAAACTGGAATACTGTGGCTTAGGTATTTTCCTGAGCTACCCTCAGAAGTTCTGTTGCAAATACATAGTCATGTCTGCAACCCAAACTATGCCCCAGCTATGGAATCTCCTGAAACTGGTTCCTGTTTGCCCTAAAGCATCATCAGAAAAATAGATCAATCTCAAAATTGTCAAGAAATCAAAGCTTTTTCCACAACAGTGGCTGGGCAATAATTACAATTCTCCAGTGCTCCAAGTTGGCGCTGATTATGATGGGATTCCTGCCAGTGTAGGATCCATGCTACTCCAAAACAAGACCATTTCTTGGTCACTTGAGAAGCTGCTGTTATACCCACAGGCAACTAGAGCTGCATGTGGCTGTCAATGTGTATTTCTTCCCCTGAATTAGAAACACGATATGCAAATTTACATGTGGGAGAGGGGACAGCATAAAAGAATCACTATTTCCCAGCTAGTTTTCATGAATACATTTTCTCTAAAAGGGTGATAAAAAGTTCTGTTTGAATAATGGATGTAAGCTACAGACAAGGCAATCTTCCCTTGGAAGGGGAGTGATTTTAACCCAAGTCTAATGCCATTATGTGCCATTAGGTTCAGAGCACGAAAATCCTCTCCCCTGCAATAGAAAAGCTGTTTACAAGGAACATCTACATAAAGAGCTTTCCACATCTAATGAGGAAGGGCACACTGCATATCAACACACAGCAATTAATGAAGGACAGAGCATGACAGCACAATGCAGGACACACCAGTGAAGGGTGGAACATGAAGGATTCAAAACAGGCCCGGCGTTACCCAGAAACTACCACACCTTTAGCATCTGGCTTTTTTGCTCCATCCGCTGCTTTTCATACTGCATCTGACCCACTTTGATTTTCATGCTAGAAAGTTTGGCCATTAAAGACTGGTAACAGAGACAGAGGAGTGAGAGAAAACTAAAGGTAGAAAAGAGACAAGGCTAAATGGAAAAGAGAAGTTAGAGAAACAGGCTGCTAGAAATACTTAGGTGAATGCCTTCTCTTCAGAAGTGGTTTATTTTTAGCACAGTTAGGAGAAAATAAATGCTGTTTTTAACCTATGGCATACACCTTACATATTGCAACTGGTGTTTCTTGACACACATGTGAAACAAAGGTCTAAACAGGTAACAAATTTACTGTTAACAGCATGGTAAGTTACCCTGCATAAAAAACAATGCTCAAGCTGAAAACCACAGCATGAAATTTGGGAATAGCCTCTGCTGCTAAGTAAGAGCCATGAAACCCCAGGGCCTGAGAGTACTCAGGATTTTGCAGGGTGCAGGCAAGAAGTAGGGAAAAGAGTGAATTCGTAAAGCCTGATTTACGCCCATCCCTGCCTCTTCCCCTCAGCCTCACTTACTTTAGTTGTTTTCAGCTTTTTCTCATACTGGAGTCTTTCATTGTCCATTTCTCCCACCCTCAACCGCAATTCGTTTATTTCCTGGATCAAATCCTGAGTGGAGGGGAAAAAGACAACCAGAAACAACAAAGAAATTCAGTAAACAAAACAGAACAATAGCTAGGACTGTAACAACAAGAAAAGCAGGCAGAAAAGGGACTCAGCACACAAAACCACACCACCCAAATCCATCACTAAGTCAAGCAACTCAGAGCTTCCTAACATCCAGGGACTGAGTTTCTCAGTTTCTGTGTTACTGCACCAAATGTAAGAGGGCAGAGGACAAAGGGAGACATAAATTGAAGTTGTGTTCCCTGTGCTGAGAGCCAGGAAAGGCCTCCTACTCGTCTGTTCAGCTTCCTGGATGCCCAGTACTAAGGATGGGCAATGGAAAACAGTGGCACACATCCCTCAATACGTAGCAGCCACATCCTCCCTGCTGCAGTCTCTCCCACCCCAGGCTCACCAGCCATCACCTGAATTTTCAAAATATGAAGTGATTGCAGTGTAAAAGTCCATGTTCCCACCACTTAAAAGAGCCCTCTCACTGAGGGCTCAACAGAGGAGCCATCACAGGTTTCTACAGGCCAAGGCACCTGTGTTTAAGCATCAATGGCACCACTGCATCTGGGCTTTGCAGATTCAGCCTGACTTGGAAGAAACTCGGAGCCATCACCAACTCACTTCTGAGCTCTTCAGGAGACCAGCTCGACCTCCTGGCTATACCGATGGATCCTGCCAGGTTTGGGGGTCAGACCTGAGCGCCCCCAGCCCCCTTGGTCAAACAAACCCTGAGTTTGACTGGTGCACCAAGGTGCAAGGCACTCTTTCTCCAAGCCTCCTCATCCTCTAGGTCAGAGAATGGTTTGGGTTGGGAGGGGCCTTAAAGCCCATCCAGTTCCACCCCCTGCCATGGGCAGGGACACCTTCCACTATCCCAGCTTGCTCAGAGCCCCATCCAACCTGGCCTTGGACACTGCCAGGGCTGGGGCAGCCACAGCTTCTCTGGGCAGCCTGTGCCAGGGCCTCCCCACCCTCAAATAAGGCACTTGTATGATCCTTGTGTTTGCTTTCCTTCCTACATCTGAGGCAAACCCAATCCACGTCAAGCAGTGTGGTACGTTGAGCTAACAGCTCTAAGCACAATTTTTCAGAGCTAATAATAAAATTAATAGAGATTTATATTTATAAATTAACAAGTCAGTAGCTGACATTTAGAGGGTATTCATGGGTCCCTGGTAACACCTGCCTTCCAGCCCCACACCACACTTGCTAAGCTTACAAGCCTCTGGTTATTATTTTGTGCTTAATGAACCCGATGCTAACAGAGCAGCATCTGTATTTCTTCAGAAAGATCCAAGTTCAATTATCAGAACTACGAGGAAAGTGAAAACACAGAACATTTTAATGCTTTTAGTAATTACTACTTCTAATCTATGACCTTCTAATTCAGGTACACCTGAAATTCCTCGACAATTGATTTGTTTGGGGCTTTTCTCTCCTGCAGCATGATCCAAAGTCAAAATTTGCTGTGTGGTACTCTGAGTACCACTGCTGAGGCTGTTGTCCACATTATTTGTCACTTGAACCACGTGACTTTTAAAATGCTCAGTGTGACAGAAAACAGAGCAATCTTGCAACCAGATTGGAGGTGGTGGTGGATAAATCACAAAGAATTCCCTGTGAGCGAGCCAGTTTTACCCTCTGGCTGCTGCTTCAAAGGCCCTGTCTGGCTACGGACTCCTCCCTAAATAAACTCCCTTGCAGGGTATTTTCTTACATAAACTCAGCCCAACTCAGACCACCCGTGTTCCTCAAGGAAAATAATGCTGGTGTCTGCTGAGAAAGTGGAAATACTGGAATGATTCAAAGAACAGAACAATTACAAATCTCTATTAAGTACACAATTAGCTTTGAAAAAGCTGTGTGTTTGTGAACATCTAGACAGCAAATCCTAGAGCACAAAGATCTAGTGAGGCATCTGTTTAGACAGAGAATGGGGAATATGAGTAACCAACCAAGCTGGAATGGGAAGTTGCAGCGACAGACATAAGTAACAAATGGATAATATGAAGGATTGAATCAGAATGGTAATTCTGTAGGAGACAGTAGCTCCACAAGTTGTCAGACATCAGTTTTTTTCTTTTCCCTTTCTTTTCCCTAAATGAAACCAGAAGCAATATTCACACTTTTTCTTTCCTTGTTTGGATACGAATCTTTTTCCATTTCGAGTCATAACGTGTTTTAGGGTCAAATATTTAAAACATTCATTTAAATACTCAGCTCTTCTAAAGTAATTGATAAACAGTAATATAATTAGATCAACACTGAATAAAATACTGTGCACTTCTGAATAAGTACTGCCTCCAAAATATCTCTTAGAAATTTTGTAAGGGCTGAGACCCTTACAACTAATTAGACATTCATATTTTCACTGAACCAAATGGAAATCAAGATATACTATCCCTTCCAGGGTTTAAACCTAAGCATTTTTACAGCTATAAAGTGTCGAAATAAAGAAGAAACAATATAATAATATATATCACACTAAACTACATCATTCTGGATTTCAAATGGAGGGAGAAACATTTTAGTAGTAGTTCATTAGTTCTGGCATAAATACGCATGATATAAATCCATATAGTCGCTAATTACAGTAACTACTTTTTAAATATAATTTAGGTTATTTTTATCAAAGGCATTTAGTGTATTTCAAAGTATTGCAAATAGAATGGTCTTCATAGCAGATAAGCCTCTTGCACAGAGGTTATAGATTTGCAGTTTGTGGTGTACTCCCCACACCAGAACCATTTTTCTGGTAGCTCCATGTGCACCTTCTTGGTATGCTGAGCTCTGCTATGAAGTTATGGAGAGACTGCAGTTCGGGGGGAAACAAAGAAAGGAGGAGTCCAGGAGAACTCTACAGTATTCAGTAAATATAAGGATAGAAATGGAGGAAGCAAATCCCAAAGCCCAATCACTTTTGCTACCAGTTCTGGAAAGCACAAGAAACCACAGGGTGTTTGCAAATGAAGATACAACAGAACCCAGGTCGGAGAGCACTTGCTCCCTGTGCTCGTCTGGACCAAACCTTGCCTCCCCAAGGCCATTTACTGCTGGTGCCAGCTCGTTTATCCCTCATTTGGGCTGCTTGGAGTGTCAGTCCACAGAGACCTGCCTGCTGTGTGCTGTAATTCATGAAAGAGCTGAGCTCCGTGTGGGCAGAGTCCCAGGGGAGCTGTGAGAGCAGCCAGCTCTTTCACACACCTCCCACGGATGCAGGAGACCTCCAGTGATTCCCTCCACCCCTTCCCCTGCCAATTTCTGCAGCAATGCCAAGCACAGAGCTCGTCTGCACTGCAAAATCAGCTGCCTTGAAGGCCGTGCTGTGATCCTTCACATAACACCTGTTACCAAACTAGAGGGAAAAGTAACAGGAAGCAACATGAGTCCATCCCACAGCTTGGCAGCACCCAAGGAAATGTGCAGCACTGAGGGAATAAACACTACTGTCACTACCTAAAGAACCACTTTCAAATCTGAAAATGATCCAAGTCATTAGTTTTCAACCTGTGGACTTCTTTGGGTCTGCCGATTACTTCAAACAGGCCCAAAGAGCAATTCAAAAGGAAGACTGACTTTTGTTCCTGTGCTTGCAATACAAGTGAGGAATGGTGCTTCACTGGAAACTGAGGAGTTGGGAAACCACTAACAGAAGTAGAAAGGGCAATTTTGTTTCCTGTCATGGCAATATGGCTTCTTTCCTTCTAGGAAATGACATCTGGAACATCCACAATCATACAAACACCTGACATTTCAGCTCATTTACAAATCCAGAACTGGAAATTTCGTTCTGCTTCATAGGCAGACTCCAAGGTATTTCTCATAGGGGCTCTATCATCCTGTCAGCACAGCTCAGCTGATACTTGGGGTTTCCTGGGTTTGCCCATCTGCTTTGAGGCTTTCTGGCTTCCAACATGACCAAGGTTCATCTACACAGACCTACAGCACAGAGGGAAATGCCTCGGGAGAGCACTGCCAGGGATGATGGCAGCTCCGCCTGGCAGTGTTCCCCCCTGGCCTCTGGTCCTGGGCTCCCTGAAGGCTGTGCTCTGAAGTCAGGCTTCACAACAGCCCCACACCGAGTCACCTCATTCTCTGTTACCAGCTCCAAAAGTTCTGTCTTTTACGGTGCTGTGTCTCTGCACACGGATGCTTTTTGCACCTGCACTGGGCTGAAACACTTGCCTCAGACATGCCTTACTCAGAAGGTGACAGTTTCATGTGGGGTCAGGAGAATGCAGTATGTTCATGATTTTATTTAACTCCAACCTAAATCCATCCCTCCCCAGACCTGGCAGCCAGAATCAAAAACTGCCTTTGGAAATCTTCCTTTGTAAAACCAGAGTTTAACAAAGAGGATACTTTCTGCTTTAAAAGGCACATGTTCTAACCTTAAAGAGGAGTCCTCTTCTTGCCCGACAAAAAAAAATCCCAAAAAATGTTCAGGTAATGTGAAGACACACATAGCTTTCACAATTTATTCTCTTGGGGTTTACTCACCTCTGTGTCTCTGAACCTGTCCTCATAGTCCAATCGATCCTTCTCTACAGATGTAAGCTTTAATTTCAGAGTGGAAATCTCTGCCATAAGATCCAGTTTCTGAGTTTCAAGGGTTGTTCTGCTTAAAAGCTCCTGATTCAAGATAAAGAGGAAGAGAACGGAATTATTTACCCAAGGGGAAGAAATCAGTAATTTATTTTGACAGCTAAAGGTCTCCTTCACGGGGAATAGCATCACCCTTTTCCTTGCACTATCTGAAGCCCTGAGACACAGCTATTATCCACCTGACAGATTCCAGGCACCTAGGATGCATCTGGGATCACAGGGGCACTATCTCGGGCTGGCTGCCAGGATGAGAAAAAAGCCTGTCTGTCATCACAGTTGCTCTGGGCAGCATGGAGCTGTGAGGGGAATCCACCCATCCTGCCAGAGGCTTTAATCTAAGGCTCTTTGAAGTTCAGTGGGGAAGGACTCAAAGGAGAGCAGAACGGGATTCCTGCAGCATAAAGCAGCACTGACATTACTACGTACAAAGGCTTTAAAGCCAATACGGTAGAAAATTACCCCTTAGTGAAGAGACATCAAGGGCTGCAACACCTGGAAGGGCACTGCTCTCACCAAAGTTTAAGACAGAAGGAAGACAAGACAGCAAGACAGACGTGGAGCTGTGAAATACCTGCTGCAGCATCTCCTCCGTGGCATTCAGCTTCTCCCTGTGCTCCTCCAGGCAGAACTCCAGATCCCGGATCTTTTCTCCTTGGGCCTCCACCTGGTCCGTAAGCACACTTACCTGGACAGCAGGGAAAAAAGGATGCACGTTTAGCACCTTGCCCCTGTGCCATATGTGTCAGCTGAAGAACTGTAGGTGAGCAACAGTGCTGCTCAGGCCAAAGATTAGCTGGGACTGTGCAGGGAGGAGGAGGAGGAGGAGCAGAGCTCTGCAGTGGACACAACACTTGGCAAAGGAAACAGGAGAGAAGGGAAAGCTCTCCCCTCACACCAGAATTTCAGCCAAACTTCTGGCAGATACATTGCAATTCTGCAGCTCCCCTCCTGCCTGGAAGTTTTCACAAGGGGTTGCTGCTGCATTTTACTACCAATTATTATGCCTTTGCTGTGACAATACATTAACTCAACCCATTAGCTCCTACCTTAACCACCACATAAACCTCGCTGCTTGTAATTTATTCTCCTTCCCAAGTGATTGCACACAGTGTACCATAACAAACACTTTCCCCTTTTCAGAACAACAAAAGCAAAGGTGGTTAAAACACACAGCCAGAGGCTGGGCAAGACCAAGACAACACCTTTGAGACTGCAGACAGATTCCCATTCTGCCTTTTCTGAATGCATTTTTTCGTTGTCAACAGGCTCTTCCTGCAGTACTGCTGGGGAGGAGGGTGAGCTGCCTGAAGCAGAGCTCAGTGCTGTCACAGCCCCTAGGCTGGCTCCATATACAGAATGCCCCCTGTGCAGTTCAAGGGGTGCCAGGTATTCCCAGCTCCAACAGCAAGAGGAAACCAGCTGCCAGAACAGCCAGGGCCGACCCCGTCCAGCCCAGCAGCACATGAGCAGGACTGCCAGGGAGCCGCTTGTCTCCTTCTGCCCGCTGGCCAGTCCTGCAGCTTTTGTCACCTTTCCTAAGGACAGGACAACTGTGTCCTGATGCAGACATCATGTGAATGGTTCTGGGAAATGGTGATCTTAAGGATACACATGGATGTAAGTAGGTGGCTGCTCAACAGACCTGCTCCGCTAACAAAATTCAAAGAGAACAGATACACAGACAGAAGGGCCTTTAGATTTTCCCTGCAATCTAAATTCACACCTCTCCCTAATGTGGGTTAGTTCTCAGGTACCAGCAAGTCTTCTGAACACTGTCCAACACATCACAACTGCAAACAAATTCTCAGAGGTCTTATCACATACTATCAGAAAGTCTTGTGAATGCAAGAGTAGAAAAAAATAATTTGGGTGACAACTCACTTGCAGAACAAGAGATTCCTTATCATTTTCCAGACGAGCCAGCCTTTCTTGATAAACATCTCCATTCCCAGATATGTGCCCATTAGTCTGGAAAAGACAACAAATATTGCATAGTCAGCTATTGTACCACAGTGTCATGAAACGTTATCAACACCCTTAATGAGCATTTTCAGTCTGCACTGTTTAAGAACAGATTCAATGTATTCTCCAGCCCCCTAAGGGTTACAAATCAAATAAACTGTCAACAAAGGACACACGACCACCATTCAGGAGACGATTGTTCAGGGGCTTAAAGATGAGAAAGGAAGAACCTTCTGGTGACCCAGTTCTGCAAAATTCACTTACTGTGCATTCAGCATTTTGCTAACAAAACTTGGACTCATTGCTATACAACACTAAGCCATACTTGCAAAGAGACAAATACCCTGAGACATTCAGCAAGTGAAAAAAGCCAAACATACAATCTACAAAATGTGTATTATGCCTCATGCAAGTCATACACACAGTCAGAGACATCCTTTAACATCAGGCACATTTTACTGGGTATGGGTGAACGTCTGCACTCTAAACACATCTCTTTGTAAAGCTGCCTGAGGCTAAAGAGAAACAAGAATACATGTTAATGCTATCGGAGAGTTCAGAGGAATCAGCAACTTTCCTCATAATAACTTCAATGCTCTTGAGCAGCAGGAAGGATTTTATTCTATCCATATTCAAAGCTGTCTCAAAGCACTTCGTGATCCATGCCACAATCAGATCTCGGCTCAGAAAAGCAAGTCTTGTTCCAATCATGGCATAAATCACTTAGAGGAGTCTGAGAAGCTGCTCTGAAATCCAGGGTGCTCAGCAGAGACACCCAACAAGGTTGAGGGGGCCTGATTTCCTCCTGAATATGTGATGAAAAGAAACTGGGTGACTGATCCTCGTGCCCCTGTGAGCTTGCAGCACAACCCTGCCTTGAGAGGCCACCACCACTCAGGAGCTCCAAGGCTCCAGCTCCTGCTTTGAATCTCCCCTTATTACAGAGCATACTTCAGGAAACCTCCTGGCTAAACCTCCTTTTCTAAGTTACATGTCTGACCTTGGGTGGTGGGAGAAGCTGCCTTGTTTGAGCCTGAAAGAATAAAACTCCCTCCAGCATCACTTAAAGATCCAACCTAAAGCAAACAGGAGGAGGTAAAAGTGTTTGACCTCACCTCAGTGCTCTCAAAATCAGGCTGTGTCCTGGCAAGTCTTGAATCACTAAGCAGTACCAGAAGTGTCTCCCAAGCATTAAATTTCACTTGGTGACCATAGTATCTCCCCCAAAATTTGCTCCAGCAGACTAAGAAAGGATGCTCTCCCATAATTTGTACCAGTACCTCATCACAATGATCTGAATTACAACCCTGTATCTGAACTATTTAGCAGCACAGCACTAAGCCCCTGACCACCAGACACTAAGCCCCAGGGCAAAATTCTTCTAAACTTCTGAGTTTGCCCTATCTTCCCCTTGACCTCTACCAGAATTTAGCTCATGCCACTCAAGATTAGTGAGATCTTCCATTTTGTAACACTTTAATTTAGGTGAAAGAATTCAAAATGAAATAAACCTTTTAGCAGTTCAACTACTGGATTATGCCTCAGATTTTGTGACCTGAGTTGTATGTGAAAACAGAACTGAGGGTTTTGTCTACTTTTGCTGCTCTGCAGCTCCCTTGTCCTTTAAGTCCTCCAGCACATCTCAAGCACTTTCTCAGCCTCCATAAGAACAGCATCCATATTTTGTAATATACAACACATTTATCAATCCAGTGCATGTGTCTGATGTAGGAAAGTGGTATCCATCCCTCACTACAGGCACCAGAGCTGCAAAGACACCCCTCCATGCTGCTGGGGCTAACATGGAATTCCTTGCCAAAGCACAGACTCCACTCCCTGCCTCCTGGCCACCTCATCAACACCCGAACCACTGACCATCCTGATAGCTCCGGTCAGCGAAACCAGACACAAACTAACTAAAACCAAAGACTGCAGGAAGAAAATGTGGGGAGGGAAGTCTTGGTTTCACAGCATGATGAAAATGTCTTTAGGATGCTGTGAAAACCAACGAGGTGTGAAAGCAGAACGTTAGTCATTGTGCCCAGCATCTTGCCAAGGCACCTTTGCTGTTAAACTCCGTTCACATTTCTCAGGAAAAATGCACTTGGCTCAGCACGTCAGCCTTGGCTTTAAAATAGGAGCATTTAGAGAGGGAGAGCTCAGGCTGCAGCTGCACACTGCCATCACAAAGAGGTGATGGGAACCCCAGACAGGACAAGGGCAAAGCCTGCTCTCCCACAAAACAAAAATTAGTGCAAACAGAATCACAGACTGGTTAAGGTTGGAAAACACCTCTAAAATCATCAAGCCCAACCATCAACTCAGCACCACCACCATGTTCATCACTAAACCATGTCCTCAAGTGCCATATCCACACATTTCTAAATCCCTCCAGGGAGGGTGACTCCACCACATCCCTAGACAGCCTGTTCCAATGTTTAATAACCCCTTTAGGAAAGAAAGTTTTCATAATATCTGACCTAATCCCACCCCTGGCACAACCTGAGGCCCTTTCCTCTCATCCTGTCAAACGCTTAGGGCAGTCCATCTATTCTTTGGGAGAAACCTTGCAGAGACGTCTTAGTTTTGCAAGCTGTGTGTACTGGGGTGCAAAGATCTCTTTTCTGGCTATTGCCAGAAATATTTTCTAAAATCTGCATAAAACCAGACCTCCTGTAGCCCACCAAACCCAGAAAATTCTGTGTGCAACACAAGAATTGTTTACTTTTTTGCCTGAAGTGTTGTAACTTCTGTATAATACCTGGGACGGACTCTTAATTTGAGGCACAAAAAGGCAAGAAAGCCCCTGACTTTGGTTTCAGTGGAAAAAATGATGATAGTTGGAGAATGGATGATAGAGAAAGACCATGGCAGCTATTTCCAAGAGCAGCAGCCTAAGCACTGCTTACAGTGGTGCAGAGACGCAGGATGCGCAGGCACTGGACACACACCACCTTCCCAGATCTTTGCTCTGGACTGTCTTCAAAGGTAAAAAGTTCATTCTGGGCATGATATTCTTCCCAGAGAGATAAGGAAGGAAGAGGGGAGGTGAAACATATGAAAAGAACAGAGCAATGATGGTAGTGGGCAGGACTGAAGAGAGAGAAATGGAGAGGGAATATGCTCAAACACCGGATTAAGGAAAGCAGTGCATCAGGACCCAGGGTGGAGGGAGCCCCAACGGGAAGGAATGGGCTGCAGGGAGGTCTGAAAAATGCCAGCAGACCTGGTGTGTGCAAAACCTGGGTGAGCAACACTCGGTGTGTTCCTCAGGAGCATCTCTCCACCTCGGAACCTGCAACCTCCCCTGAGACTGAGCCCAACAACTACTCACCCTGCAGAGCAACAGCTGCTCTTTGGGGGGAAAAGGAAAGAAATAAAACAAATAGAGGAGCAAAAAAGAAAAGCAAATACTTGACTGAACAACAACTGCAAGCATATTAAGAGCACTTGGTAGTTCTGGATCAAATTTGTATGATTTAAGCCAATAAAGGATTAACGTATTTTACTAGCTGTGAAAGAAAGGCTTTCCATTTTCCAGTGAAGGCCCTTTTCATCAGCAACTTAAAATCTATCTTCAATTAATTAGATTTTATATGTGTTTTCAATTTTAGGGATTAATTGCGAAACGCTCTATGGGAAGAGAGTGCAGATTTTCCAACACCGATTTTAATCCTAAAAACAAAAGAACAACTGTCACAATGCCACTGAGGCTTCACAAAAGTTTGAGGTCAAGCATTTACTTAAAACGCCTTGTAAGATCAGACCCAGTGCACTTATAAACTCTGCAAGATCAATCCACAGCTAATCTGTTAAACACATGTGTATAGCTTTGTCTGCAATCATCTAAGTGTAAAAATCCATGCTGCTCTGGAGGGAATTATTCCTGTAGTAAGTAGATGCATCACCAAACTTTCACAGCTTGCCTGCCTTCAGTCTTTAATCCCTTTTCCCTGGAAGTGAGTTAGCATTCCAAACAGCAGGAAAGTTTCTAATAGCTGCTGGTTTAAACCTCCTAATAATAAAAAAAAATTATTTAAAAAATCTGTTTCCTCTCAGTTGCTGAATTCTCCTTTCAAAAATAAACCGCATTTTTAGCCTACCACAGCTGATACCCTCATTTTCCTTCATTTTCTCTTCTGCTTTGGAGATGAAATAAGCAGCACAAATCACACTGCTCTTGCTGTATGTGCAGTTTGGTTTGTATAGAAGGAGCTGCCACTCCACAGCATCATCTCCCTGTACAGCAGGGAAACATTGACTGTTTTGACCACCACAGTCAAGTCAACAGTTGGGCAAGTGAGCCTTTCCCAACACCTCTTTCCTGACCATCTGGAGTTAAATTAGAGCTCATCAACATGCTTACGTGGTTCAGATCATTACAATACACATTACCTATGCTCAGTTAAACAAAGCTGCTGCTGTTCTGCTTGTTCCCTCAGCTTTAGAGTCCCTTGCAAGAGGGTTCCTCCAGCCTCAGCTACCTCAGCATCATTTGGTGTGCTTTGGGCAGAGCCTCCGGGTTTCCCAAGCCAAGTATCCACCACCTGTGATACAGACCCATGACAGCTTTACCCTCTGTCAGCATCAATCCCATTCCAAATTCCTACTGGTCATACTGTCTGAGCTGGTGTGTAACCAGTTTGTGTGGCAGCTCCCCTCTGCCCTCTCAAACCAGCCTCTCCTGCATTTCCCGCTTCCCTGCTCGGAATATTTGCAGCCTGCTCCACACACTCCAGCAGCAGACCTGCTGCTAAGCTTTTCCTAAAGTTTACAGGTTACTTCCTCCTCACAGAATGAGAAGGGGGAAAAAAAAACCCAACCACAAACCCACTCCAAGCCCCCACATTGTATTTTAAAGGCTTCACTACAATAAAAGTGAATTCTGAAAAAAAAGCAGCTGAACACAGCCCTTCACTCTGAGGCATTTACCTGAAGCATTTTGTAATCATAAATAACACACTGCTGAACAGGGAAGATGCAACCTTTCCACAATATTCCGTTTCCTAACAGCAGCCCAGCTGGTGCCTGGTACAAGAGAAGGATGAGAGGCTCATTCCCAGCGTTGCCCAGCTATGGCTTGTCACTGGGAGAAACGCAGGAGCCAGCACAAGCAGAGATCTCCTTACCTTATTTAGCCAGACGCAGTGCCCGTGAATGTCCCAGCTATACTCCATGCTGGTCATGACTATTTTCATGCATTCACGGATGCCAGAAGCCGAGGCTGAGTGCTCCGGGCTCCTCTGAGCCGAGGTTAAGTGACAGCAGGTCCCCTCACCCAGCCAGGATGGAGGCGAGCAGAGTGGGAGATGTGGGAAGCGGAGCCCGTGGAGCAGCAGCGCTCCTCAGGCGGAGCAAGCAGCTCTGGGGAATTAACACATCAAAGCCCGGCAAGAAACTCCTCCAACCCAGCACACACAGGAGAAGGATGCAGGCAGGGAGGTGCAGAGCAGCATAAACCTGACCGGGAGCAAGGACAGCCCCACGCAGGTGGCGCCCGGGCATCTCCACCCTCCCTCTTGTCACTAGCGCAGCCCCCTCCTCTGGACCCTCCCAGAAAGCATCTGACCCAACAACACAGGAGAAAAAAGCAACTCCCACCCCTTCACCTGACCACAAAGTAAACAGGAGGGTCTTTCCTATTAATTGTAAAAGCTGCAGGAACACAAGTAATTAATTCACTTGCAGACACCAAGAGAAAATGGAAGAAAAAGTTGACTCAGCTGTCCCAGGTCTCTCAAGTGGCTTGTCCCAAGTTTACATCATACTTCAAAATGATGCAACAAGCAACATTAACAACCAACCTCTGTCCTCGGGTTCAAGTTTTAATTGACCCACTACCAGCAATAGCATGACAAATTCTTAGTATTTTTGACCACAGAGCCCAGCTCCGAGAGTCCTGTGATTATCTACAACTACTACTGATAGAGAAAAATCTCAAAACCATGAATGCTGAATAACCCAGGAGACATCATGAGAGCAAAGGATGAGCAGAAGCTGGGCTTTTAAAGCCAAACTGATTCATTTTGCATTGAGAATGGGGATTTTTGATGGGTTGTTCTTACTGCCAAAGAACTCATCCCAGATACATGAGGATGCCACGCCAAGGCGTACCATAAACAAGCCCGTATTATCTCCCAGTGTTAAAAACACAGCAATCTGGATGATCACCTTTAGCAAGAAGCAGGGTCCTGTGTTTCCAGAACTTTGGGAGGCGGATCTCTCAGGGACAAAAGCATTGCCAGCAGGGAGTGGATGATGACAGGCTGACACGGTATCACAAGACTCCTTTCACATTGCAACTTGAGGAGAGATCTCAAACTGCTTGGTGGTAACACCCTGGTGCCACACATTAGCATAGGACCTTTTGATACCTAAACTCAACATAAGCAGAAGCTGAATCAAATGACTGCACTGTACACCCACACCAGGATAATCAAACAACAAACTTGGGTTTGAAGACAAGATTTTTTTTTTTCCCATGAATAAGAGATGATTTCTGGCTAACCAAACCGCTTCCCCCACTTGGGAATCACGCTCTTGTCCAAATAGGTCAGCATATATCTCTGTAAGATTACAAGCTATGTCTATCCAGCAAGGAAAATTTCTCTCTGAAAGCTAATATCCCCTCATATTATCGCTCTTTACTCCCAGCTACTCTCTGGAAGAACCAACTTAAAGAAAAAATGTCAAAATCTGAAGCTGGTCTGTGAGACAGCAGCAACACACTGGATTGCACAAGCCACTATGGATATCACAGCTCAACCATCATTCTCAGATGAGCTGAAAATGTTCTGTGGTTGGACCTGATGATGATCTTAAAGGTCTTTTCCAACCTTAATGATTCTATTTTTCTATATGATTCAAGAAACCTTTGGAGGCCATAAAGTTTTGCTTGATCTGAAAGTCAGTTTCAGAAATTCACTTATGGAGGGAAAGTCACTTCCAAAGCCAAAGCCACAGCTGCACTTGCTGAGGGTTTTAAAGAAAAAATATTGTATTATCCTGGATTTTTCACTTCAGGGGCACACCCTTTAAAGAGGAGAAGGCACACACCAGGACCCATATACACAAGTTCAGATCAGGAGCATGGGGAAAATGGCTCTGAGGTGTGGGAAGGCACTGTCCACCCACTCCTACCCTTCACTCCTCTTTTTAACAAGACACAGTTGGTTTCTTTTTTCTGGGAAAGTTGTTGCATAAGATGTATTTTTAAAAAAATGCAAAAAAACTCCCAACCACTTTCAAGAAAAGTAATAACCAGAAGGAAAACTGTCTCTTGTTTGTTTCAACTGAAGAAAAATTGGAGCAGTGCTCATGGCTGGGAGCAAGGTTTACGAGAACTACTCTTCAAGACATGGATCTATCAGCTTCCAGCTGGACACAACGGGGATGCCTTGGACTTGCAAAATGTGGAGTTTCATTTAAAATGGTTTTGCTACCGGTGCTGATATTAGAGATTACTCACAGACTGCCTGTACCGAAGCCAGAAGCTCCATTTTCACAGAGTACAGCACATGCTTTATTAAGGCACACACTGGAATACACTAAATATCTCTGCTGATCAAGAGTATTCCGAAAAAACTCCAGAACTTTGGAATAGTTCTGACCTGGTTATGGATTTCAGGCCTGGTTCCCAGTGAAAGCACGGAATCCAAACATGTTTGAGCTCAGAAAGGTCTCAGTCCTTTTCCAGACTTGGAACAAATGTCCTCATTTGTAATTTCACCCATGACATTCACCTGCCCTCCATTTGCACAAGGAGACATGAGCAGGGTTTCAGCAGCAGAGATCAGCTTTGAGCTGCAATGACATGTTATAGTTAAATTGACTTCCTTGTGCAGCAGAGCTGCATGTACAAGTTTTCCCAGCTCCCCATGGGGACCACACGATGGATTCTCTTGGAAGAGCTGTGCCAGATGTCTGGGCACCGTACGTGCGCTCTGGTGTCACGCGGCCATCTGGCACCCACCCGTTAAAAAAACAACAGCACGAGGTGTTTTAACCCACTGGCCCTTTTTGAGTGCTTGCACAGACCCATTGAGAGGAGCAGAAAGGAAGAGGATCAAGGACGTGTGGCAGCCCATTCTGGCATGGCAGGACTGAATGCTCTGCCCTATTTTACAGAAACTTTGGGAGACTGCTGTCATCCCCTTTTCCCAATGTGGGCACCAGTGGTTTGGCTGCAGGAGCCAGGGGAGGATTTTTCTCCTGTGACACACTGTCTGGCAGCAGCAAACACTATTTTTGTTTTCCTCTGAGACACAAGAGGCTTCCTTACAGCCCCGCATGGGATGTCACACACCAGATCCAGCATCCTGCTGGACCCAACTTCACACACAGAGGATTAAACCAGTTTCAAACAAAGAAGGTGTATGCGCCTCCCCTGCAAGGAGGGGCAAAGTTGCAAAAAACCTTCCTGCAAATCATCCGGGCACTTAATGTGACACCTCCCTGCTCAGACAGGGACTGGTGACACTGGTGACACCTGCAAATCCCGTGGCTGTAGCACACTCTAAGTGGAATGTTAAGTCTTTCCTACGAGGGGCTTCAAGGATGACAGAGGGTACAGGGGAGTAATTTGAAGCAGAACAAGGAGTAATTGAGGCATAGGTGGAGTAGCTATTTTCTGCAATCTTTGGTACTCACAACCCCTGCACATCTTTTCCAGTGGTTGGGAGGCACTAAACTGAATGGCACAACACAGCCCCTCCTCTCCCACTGAGCCCATGGATGCAATAAAAACCCACTGCTGCCTCACTGCCATTAGGTGATCCACAGCGTGCACGTCTGAAGGACCCCACTCCAGACCCCGCCAGCCAGGTACCCCTAAATCACACATTTGCCATCATAAGGGGCAATGACTGGTCTCTACCTCATGCATCTGAGTAGGCACTGCAGCCTCAGCCATGCTGCTGGGCCCCTTTACTCCACAATAACCTGCAGGGGATCAGCACCACTAAACATGGACTACAGATGACTGTGAACACCATGGGAGAGTGCAGTTTCCAAGACTGTTTACTTGGCATATTTTTTTTGTTTATAAAGGCCATAGTTGCATGAAACCTGTTATGTCCAGAGAGCAGTGAGTAGTTACAGCGATGTTCACGGCTGTATGTTACACAGGCAGGGAATGCTGATGTTAGCAGGAACCCTGCCTGTTTTAAAGATCTGACTTCAATGTCACTCCTGTCTCCTCCTCCTGATCTCAGCGTTGGCTGCCACACTTTGACAGTGGGGGCGAGATCCAAATCCCACTGGAGGCAGTGGGAGAGCTCCCACGTGCTTCATTAAGTTTCAGGCATTTCCAAATGAGTAGTTCAAAGCAAAGATTAAGAAAAAGGAAAAAAGAAGTCTCTCCCTTCAGATCTTTCTGCAAGGGCTACAGTAGCAAGTCCAAGATGCCCATCTGTCCCTGCATTGCTGTGCTCAGCCCCCACGACAGCAGATGGCACAAAGGGCTGCCCAGCGCCAGCCACAGCAAACACAGCCCTGCACACAGCAGTCCTCCGGGCTGCAACTGAGCACTGAGACAAATCCATTCGTCGAGATAAGAACACTTTCTGCAAGATCAGCCATGGCTCCAGGGAGATTGAGTCCTTCCCAGGGGATGCAGTGCCCATCCTGGGAAGGGAGCAGGCGATGGTGGCCATCTGTCCCAACGGCAGCAGCACACGGGGCACATGGAACACAGAGCCACCACAGTCCTGCAGCAGCTCCGGCCTTCACCAGGGCTGGCACCCCAATTTCAGCAGCACGGTGTCACCCTGGCCAACACCCAGTGTGTGAGACAGCAGGACCTGGCCATGGCTGCAGGATGGATTTGACAGAATATGCAGAAGTGCCCACCCGCCGCTGTTGCTGTGACAGCTGCTGCAAGGCTGGCTTAAAACCCAAAGCTTGGCCTCTGGGAGCAAGTCTTGAATTCCACTGCTGGAGCTTCCCCAAAACCTGCACATACCTGGACCTCCACCACACTACCCCGCCACACACCATATGCACAAGGACTCTTCCTTGGCCCTGCTTGGAACTCACCAGTCACAGGGCACCTGGAGGCAAAATCAGCAGCTCCTTCAAAAATGATGCTGTTTTAACTCACCTTTTGGTGAGTACAACATTTTATTTCCCAGGGCAGTCTTTGGGTAACCTACACTCATATAACTGATTTTTTGGGAAAACCAAGTCTTGGGGAAAGAACTGCCTTGTCATTTATATTTCTGTGTATTTTTAAAGTAAGGTGACAAAAACTGGCCAATTCTCAAACACAGAAAATAAAAGTTCGGTTTGGTATCCAGATTAAAGGGATGCAGAGCTTACACCACTCATTTATGTTATAAATCAGGTAAGGAAGCTCAGCAGTAACAGTGGTCCCCATAGAAAAAACGCTGCCAAAACCACTTTTTACTGAAAAGTATTCAAACCAACTATTTTCCCCCCACCTAAGCATCTGATTCTTAAAAGAAAGTCTCTGCCCATCTTTTTCTGAGATGAAACTGCAGTTACCAAGTATTGTTTGCTCCCTAGATTGAGGCACAGTGATACATCAAAGACAGCAGAGGCCAACCCACTGCACGAGGCATTTGAGCAACAGCCTTTCCAAGACTCCACAGCAGTATCTCCAAACCAAAATCTCTTCCCTGATACCCAATCCAAGCTTTATAAATAGCTGTGTAAAACGGAGCCAGTCTAGCCAACATCCAAAATGAGCCTGGTGCAGGTAAAACAAGGTGAGACTGTACCATTTGACTTTGGAGCCATTCGATGAGAGCCTCCGCCGTGGAGTCCGGGACCTGGCAGCGCAGCCCCTCCCTCTCGTCCGCTTCCATCATCTCCAGCAGGCCCCGCAAGTCCTCCACGAGGTGCAGTGCCCGCAGGCCCCCCATGAAGGGGGAGGTGGGGGACTGGCAGTCAAAGATGCCATTGGAGTATTCCAGTGCCTTGGAACCTGCAGGGAGCAAAACCGCACGGGGTGAGGCACGGGCTGTAGGTCGGGCGCACCCCGAGGCTGGGAAAGGGCAAGGGTTGTTCCTGGCAGGATTTATCCCAGCCAGACTCAGCGCTGGTGCTCGGGGAGGGAAGCTCCAGCAGGGAGGAGGTGGGCTGGTCCACAGGGAATGGGAATGCCACAACCTGCCCATGGGGTCGAGGCGTGGGCTGGGCTTCTGCTCCCCGGGATGAATTCCCAAGGCAGAAGGTGCTGCCAGGGATGGAACATCCTCTGCCAAGGCCCTGAGTCACCCTGCAGGCACTGAATGATCCAAGTCACATTCCAGTGATGGCGTCCAGAGAAAAGCATGCCCTGAGTTTTCCATGCAGGAATATGTTATGCTGCTCCAAGGTACCGGAAATTTTTTAAAATAATAAAGAAAAAGATGAAGATAAATTAAAAGACCAAATCGCTTCTGCAAGGGAATAAATTTTAAACCCAGCAATCTGACACGGTAGCACTGACATTTGCATGTTAATAAAGAGAAAAATCTCTCATTTGCATAAACTCACAGGATGCATATTTGACCTACATTAGAAGTTGCTATATATTAAGAAAGGAAACTATCAATTTAGGATTAAGGTTGATTTAAGTCAACCTAGCTAATTCCAACTGTAATTCCAGTACACTGATTTTTGACCTTAATTCTGTAATACCTTGGCACAATGAGATGTGTTCATGACAGACCTTCATTTGTGCTGTCAACTTTTAGAAACCATAAGGATATGCCATATATATGCACTTCCATGAACTTTCATTCACCCCATCTGGAAAGCCACAAAAATCCAAGTATTCTGCTAAATTCCCACTGAAAACAATAAAGAGAAAAATAACCTCAACAGCACAGGAGCTGATATCCCTTTGTTATATTCCTTTATAGATCCATTCACAGACAGGGGTAAATGAAGTCTGTGGTGATTTAAATCTTCCAACATCGCATTTTGTTTTTATATTAAACCTCATCCTGCCATAACCAGCTTGGGCTCTTGGAAACACAAATACATGATCGGATCCAAATACCAGTGTCTACTTATGGAAATTACTGAAGTCACAGCTTACATGTATTTTTAGAGATCATCATGATCAAACTGAATCCCCTTTACATGTGTTCCTGCTATGTGTCCTTAATATCTTTAAGCAGAGAAGAGTCATTGTTCAAACAAAGCACACACTGTATATTTCTCTAAGGAAAATTGTTTAAGTGGAACTACTAAAAACTTTATAACTGTGTTGCTATACTTGCGAGGGTGTTTTTGACTATTGACTTCTTGCTCTT
>NW_008246056.1:2183137-2195688 GCF_000691975.1 Corvus brachyrhynchos
CATTATTTTCTAACTTACTAGCCTCTGCTTAAAAGCAGAGGTTGTATTCTTTGTGATGCCTCTCCCTGGGCAACTTACAATTTACAGGTACTTATAAAAAATCCAGATGTTCAAGGCAGCTCCAAACCAAGTGTTTGGACCCAAAGCATTCCAATTTTGAAAAGAAAAAGAAAAAGAAAAGAAAAGAAAAGAAAAGAAAAGAAAAAAGAAAGTTCATGTTATAACTCTTCCAAGTTGAGGGAAGTTCAGAGTAGCCACTATTGTCCTTGACTCTCCTGGTGCTCCATGCAGAAGCTGAACTGCACCACTCAGCCACTTCCATCAGCCCTTTGAGAGAGGGCAGGAGAAAACCCAATCCATGGACCCTGTGAGAGTCTGTGCAATCCCTCCACTATGGTTATTTGTTAACTCTAAGCTATAATGGAAGGCACCAAAAGCAATTCTCAGCATACTCCCTTCTCCGCCTGGAACTCTGTCCTACCAGTGCGAGAAAGGAGGACCCAAAAAGCAAAATAAACCCCTGCCCCAGGTGTTTACCTGCTATAATGCCATCCATCTGCTCCAGGGCCGCAGCGAGCATGTCACTTGCATCACTCATCATCTTCTCTCTTCTCAGGAACAATCACCAGCTACACCATAAGGAGCAGTAAAACGCTGACGGTGTGAGTTGGTCCAGAGTCTCAATTCTGCAATTTAATCTGCAAAAGAGAATTTAATTTCACTGTGTGTTCTCTGAATTCAGGCATCACTGTTGTCAGATCAGCAAGAAGACTGGGGCCATTTGCTGGCCACAACAAAACTCAGAGGTGCTCACCACCAGGCATGGACTGGGATCGAGGAATCAAAGCACCAGCCTGATGACCCAGTTTCTAGTGGCCCATGGCCTGCTCTGCCCACAGGTCCATGCTACTGACAGGGCATCCCACAGAACACCTCAGAAATCCCACATGGCACTTCCAGGAAGCTCACAGGGAAGACATAGGCCTTCTACCACTTAAAGGGAGCTGCAATTCAGCAATAAACCATGTGTGTGTCTGTTGTAATTTTCTCCCCAAGAAATAGAAAAAGAGAAGTCTGACTCACTTGCTGAGATTTTGGATGTCTGACAATCCAGAAGTTTCAGGCATGGAACTTTCTGCCTACAGGCAGGATCTCTCAGATGCCCACAACTCACTGGATGTAGTGTGCATGCATGGACTATCCCTGCTCTGAGTTTAGCAGATTCACATGGTAACAATGCAATCTGATCTCACTTTCAAACTTCTACAAACCAGAAGTGATTCCCAAAGGAGTATTTCCACCAGGCTGGAAAAGTAAGCCTGCCCAACATGCTGCCCATAGGTGAACTAGCAGACCAGAAATCCTGATAGGCTACAAGTTAATGTAAGCAGGTGCTTAGGAACTTGGCTGAAGTGGAGCTGCAGGGGTCAGAGGCATTCCCAATCCCTCCAGCCCAGCACAGTGGACACACAAACCACCTACACAGCCCAGATTGCCTTGGCTTTAATCTAATACACATGAGACTGCCTCTGTTATAAATACAGCTAGGGAACAGAACTAAACAAACACCAGGAAGGAAAACTCGCTTTAACCTTTGCATACCCTGCCATTTGGGTTTTGTATTAGGCTGCACCACTGCTGACATTTGCCCCGACAAGACCAATTAAGAAAGTAGTTCACAGTATCTCTGGCATAAGTCCTGGAAGAGACTCTACTAAAAAACAAACCTAAACAAAAATCCCCATTATAAACTGATTTTTCCCTCCTACGAGTCACCTTATTGGTCTGACCTAGCTGGGAAGTAGCTCTTATTGGAGGCTGCCAGCCAGCTTTGCTGAAATGTTATCCTTTAAATGCCAATAAACATTTCATCTTCCACAACAACAGTTTTATTTATGAAGTAGGTCCAAACCCTAAGGTAACCTCTTAACGACAGCACAAAGACTGCTGCGTTTTTGGCAAATGCCTGGTTTTATTACATGGTTATCGGAGTCAGAAAAACCAAGAGAACTTTAAACAGTCAAAATACCTGTAAGTGAAGATGCTGCAAATCTTAAAAAATGCAGTAGCATCATAACTGAAGACTTTCAGCCTTCAAGGAGAAAGACCGCAGTTTTAAACACAACACAAATATTCAGCTTCAATCAGTATAAGACCTGCCAGAATATGCAGACACTACAAGACAATTGGTTTGGTGCCTTCACATCTGATAAAAATGAGCAGATAATGCAGCTTTTGCATACACATTCACTTGGACAACACTGAAGACAGTCTCCTTTTTTTTTTTCTGCTTAAGATTTCCTGGCTCTGATATCAGGTCCTGCTCAAATATGGGTGTCTATGAAGGCAGAGTGTGAACAATCTGCTGTGGATTTCCCTCAAAGGGCAAAGAACACACGAGAAAGCCCGGGGCTTCTGTAGCCCCAGGCAAAACACTGATTCCTCACAGCTCTAAGTGGAAAAAGACCAACAGCTCAAAGCAACCACAAACCCACAGCAGCCAATCAATGTTTGGGAATCAGAAGTGCACATGAGCTTTTCAAAGCGCATAAACACCTCACGGGGCAAGTAAAGAAGACAGAGCCAGGCTCTTCTCAGTGGTGCCCAGTGACATGGCAAAAGGCATTGGGCACACATAAAAACACAGGGAAGTTCACTTTAGAATTAAAAAAGGGGGAGAAAAAAAAGCCTAAATAAAAAGAAATAATTTTTAAAAGCTTTTTTGCTATGAGGACGGCAAGCAATAGAAAGGATTGCCCTTTTGGGGTCACCAACCTTGGAGCTACTCACAGCCCAACTGGACCCTACATGGCACAGCCTGTCCTGGGCATCCCTGCTTTGGGCAGGGGTTGGGCTGGAGACCTCCAGTGGTGCCCTCCCACCTCACCATCAGCGAGCTCAGTGCAGCTCACAATCCAGCATTAAACACAGTACTGGAGGCTGGTAGGAAAAGTCTATGTAGGCTAAAAATACACAAAGGAGCAGAGTGCTCCCTAACCACATTTGTTTACAGTGCACCCCTTGATTCTCACCTTGTGGCTAGGAAATGCATGAAATGGGTACAAGGAACTGCTAATTTGTACTTGTGCAATATAGCCATGGCTCATAGGCACAGAAAAATCACCATCCTTGCGCTTCATCCAGGCACAACCACCCCTCATGTTTCCAAAAAGCACTCCTTGCTTTCCCTAAACAAGGGGCTTGTCCGTGGTTGTCAGAAATCCCTAAGACAGGTCTGCTGATAGGAGCAGACAGTGCTACCAACAGCATCCAGGTTACCTGGCTCTGCCTCCAAGGAAAGACACGCAGGTTTGCACAGAGCTTCCTCCACTGCTACTCTCAAAGGAGCTGTGCTGATGAGAGCAGCAGGGAGAAATTTTAAGATAAAACTTACTGAAGCAAGACCCCGCAAACACACAGACCTCCAAAAACCCTTCCACCACTCATGGAGCATCTGTTAGCAGCCTCACCAAGCCCACAGCTGAGAAACTTGGAAGAGGTGAAATCAAAAAGAACAAAAAGCCCCTGAGCCGAACAGCTGGGGATGATGCAACAAAATCCCACTTCCCTGGTTATTTGGTCCTAAAAGTGGTCATTGAAAACTTGCCTGGAACAGCACATCCTGCTCTGGCCACCTTCCCAGCACAGTGCAGCACATCCAGCAGTCAGGAAGTAAAATTGCTGTGATAGAAAAATAATATTGGAAGTATCCTTCCCTAGCAAAGGAGTAGAATTGGTTTGGGCTTTGCACAACCATCACCAGCATGCGGGAAAGAGGTGGGAAGAGGGCAAAGACGACCTCATATGCCAGGGGAGCAAAGGACCAAACTGCATGGAACCATGGAACCAGAAAAGACAACAAACCCCAGGAGGAAGAGGATGGAAAAGGGAGGTGCAGAGGGAGCCAAAGAAACACGAATCAGCAATCAACAGCTCTCTCTGGACTAAAGGAAAGGGGACAACAATAAGGCACCAGCAGATTAATCCCTGTGCCTCCTGAAGGGCACCCTCTGACTTCACAAACTTTGAGAGAAGCTCAGTGGGCCACTGACGCAGCAGAGCTTTTCCAATATGTAAAACCTAAGGGAAAACTCAAGGCTTTGGGTTTTGTTTCTTGGCAGTGATTAAGGAAAACCATGCAGGTAACATGAACAGAAATCCATCTTGGAGGGGTGCAATGGAGCTCCTTAGGAAAAGAATGCATAGCTAATGATGACAAGCAGTTTAAATTCCCTTCATCCACAGAAACAGGAAGGGGAAAAATCATCATTTTAACACAGATGGATCTATGGCATGGCAGATAAATGAGATATCAACGTGCACACAGGAGACAGAGAGGCAGATGAATGAAATCCACCCCTGGCATAACGTCACCGACAACACACCTGAGAGGAAAGCACTGGCAGTGCCCTGCCTGACAGACTATTTAAAATAAGTTTTCTCTTGCTCTCCAAGAAAATGACAACACTTACCTTCCTGTGTGCACAACCAGTGCCAGGTGGGGCGTGGGGGGCTGTTTTTACAGAGGCAGATCCCCCTTTTAGAGCTCCCAGCTGAATACCTTGCTCATGCCGACAAGAACAAGCATTGCTTCATCAAGCCCGTGTTTACAGCCCACCATTAAACAAAACAAAAATAAAATACAAATGCAGCTCTCTCCACTATAATTTATGATTAATCTTATCACTAGCTGTCATTTCTACCACATCCCTGGCTATAACAGAGAAGACATAATTTGGTCTTACTTGTTTAATGTCCCTTCCTCTGGTTGGAACGCACCAGCCGGTTGCTAGGGCTGTGCTGTTCACTTTTCAGTAGGTGGAGATTTTTTATTTTTATTTTTGAATGACATACAAACCCTCTGGCTACAGCGCTGGTGAAGACGTATTCCGAACGGCTTACAGAGAAAACAAAACGCTGCCCTGCAAACAAACACAAGGAAAGCTGGAAAAAAAACCCCAACAAGGGGCTCTGTGAACGGAACTGTAGTCTGTTGGATACAAACAGGAAAGCTGCCTGGATATAGATTTCAAAATCTGATATTTAATTAAGATGGCAGACTTCAAAAAAGAAGGGGGAAAAAAAAGTGCTTAAGCATTTTACATATGTAGGAAGTGATAGTTTTCCCACCCAGAGGCTGCCTCTTTCCTAGATCAAACAGCACACACAGAGGCATCGAGGGGCAACATCTTTGAGCCCATTTTTTTGTTGTTTTGGGGGTGGTCTCATTTTGGATCTCCACCTGCAAAACACACCACGCTTTAAAGCCCAGAGGTTTGCAGAGTTAAAGGGAATCAGCTGCCTGCTGGCAGGTCTGGAGGCCCAGAGGACACACCGTGCCCTGGATGTCACCGCTCTGAGGAAGGGAGGGCTGGCCTTTTGTCCCACTCACCTTCCCCTTTGTGCACATGGGCTGCAAATGCTCAGTTCTGGGAAATAAAGCATCAGCTACAGATTATTTTTATAACATGATGCAATAAGATGGATGACTTAGGTTTCCCAGCTCTCCCATTCACATGTAACACTCCTTAAGCCAGGAAATTTTGATACACAGAAATTAAAAACCTTGATTAGGGCTTGTTTCTGAGAGCTGTTGAGAGTAAAAAAGGACCCCGAAGAGCTGGCTGTCACCCCAGAGCAGCCTACCATGAAAGTAAAATGAAAAAGAAGTTGCAGTCATCTTTTCCGGGGAGGGTGGAGGGAAAGAACCTGTTCCACAGCAAAAGTAAGACCCTAAATGCTGTCAAAATCCATGTCCTGCATTCTCAGTCCTGCATGTACCAGATGACTGCATGAGAGGTCTAAAGCAGCTTCTGAATTCATCTCTCTTGCCTCACTACACTAAAACACCACATCCTTAGCAATTAATTTTTACAAAATGAAGCTCTATTTCATGAAGACAAATGTCATTTCAGACACATCTATTTCTGCTTTTTCTGGCAGGCCAGAAGAGAAACACAAACACACAGAGACTTATTTACAAAATACATTTCAATCACAATTACAAACAGTTTCAAATGAATTCAATCCAAATCCCTGGCACAGTTTCTCATGGGATGTTTTGAAGATGCTCAACTACAGTGCCACCAGTCAGTAGCAGTTTTACACATACTAATGAATATATTCGGGTAATTTACACTTGGAGTCATTAACATTTCTTCTAATGTAAATGACGACTCCATTTCATTCCTTCCAGGCCTGGAAGAAGAAACTAAAAAAGAAAATGGATCCTAGTTGAATATATTGCTCTGGTGTTTTGCAAGAAAACAACAAATTAAATTTAAAAAGTCAAATTAGGAAATGCCAGAAATACCTTAATGAGAATAATATAGTGAAATATCTTAGTTTGAGGCAGGGATGGCCATCTAGTAAGGTCCCAGATATGCTTTTGGCCAAGTAATTCAGACATTGCCCCCCTTATCTGATGTCACCATGTGGAACCAGGTGTATCCATAACATTATTACGGATAAAAACAACCCAAATGTTGGCAAAGGCTTACTTTAAACTCATAATGTCTATTTATTTTTGTATCTATAAATAAAATTCTTTTTGAATTTGCTGAGCTCTAGTCAATGACATCAAAGCAATACTGCTCTCCTATTACGCAGGAATACAAAAAAATCAACAAATGTCCCTTTGTTCCCTAAGTCTAGATCCTTTCTTTGTTCCCTGAATTTCATTATTTCTTTATTATACAACAAGCACTACTTATTTCCTTTAACTGATAAAAATGAATGGAAGCACACTGAGGATAAAAGCCAATCCCACAGAACGTAAGAAACATCTCGAGATCAAAGGTTTCAAGCTGTAGAAATTGCTTTAAAGTACTTTAAGAGCACAAAACACAGAAGTCCTTCCAAAATATAAATGTTTATACCTGGGAAAAACTTACCTCAATTCACACAACCTTTACTACCAACCAGCTGAGTCGCATTCCGCACTTTGCCTTAAAATTTGTTAAACACTCTGGTCGTAAATCAAAAGCTAAGCCTCGACAAGATAAGCATCCTTGAGATCCTTTGACAGAGATGCATACACAGCAAACAGCTTATCTAAACACCCAAAGTCTCTGAGTCAAGGTTTATGGCTTAGATTCATATCCAGTTACTAAACAAACCCTTTATTTGGGTCTCTAGCACTGAAATCACTCTGGCTGCTTATCTCTGCTACCCTGCTCTCCAGCAGCTCTTTTGTTGTTGTTGTTGCAACCGAAAGGAAATTTAAAAACCCGGGTTTGACGCTGACAGGTGATGTTGTTTTGTGGGCTCTGTGAGTGCTGGGTGACAGGGAGGCAGCTCCTTACCTGCCCAGCAGCTGTGTGATGCTAATACCTGTCTGCACACCCTGTTCAGACTCAGACTCACTTTCACTCTTTTCTCACAAGCAATCCAAGGTCAAATGAAGTCTTGTAAAAAAAAAAAAAAAAACCAAAACAAAACCAAAAAAACCCCTACAGACCCCTTCAGGCTGTTCCTGTTTTACTGGTTAACCATTTAATAGTATTCAACTTCTCACCTCAGAGAGCCTGAGAACCAATACATTGTTTTCTCACTTGTTTTGCTTGGGTCCACTGATTAGAAAAACAAATGAGATATTCATCCCTGACTCCAAGACTGCTAATGCAAGCAAGGAAATGCCTCACATTCCCCAGCAACATGTTACTGACACGCTGTGGCCACACAGGCTACAAAACAAAAGGGGCACTGTTGGGTGACAGGCCAAAAGGTAGTTCTTAAAAATACCTTAAAACCCACCGAGTCCTGAGCACTGACCCACATTTAGATACCATTTCATAGCTCGTGCCACTGTCTTTCAATGAGCTGGATCCAAAGGTTCACAACCCTCCAGAACCAAAAAGGATTTGGCTCTAGATTTTGCACCTTCAGGTCTAAGAGTTTCCAGATGCACACCTTCAGTGCTGACACCGCATAGAGCAGAAGTAGAGGGCACCACCCATAAAAAGTCCATAAATAAATAAAATATATTTAGCCTGAACAGTGTCTTAGTAAGTGTCTGCAGAAAACAACAAAAAATCCTATGCCTTGTAATTTTGCAGCACCAACTGTTACATATGGAAAATCTGTGTATATACTGCATCCTTCCCCTTCTATCTGCCTCTGAATTTGCTGTGTTAAGATTTACCTTTCAGGAGCAATATGTAAAACAAGAGTGCGACATCTGAAGCACACATTTGTGTGTGAGGATACTTTTGTTTCTCAAAGACTCATGATCTCTCAGAATGTGAGGCTGCCAGTACCACCACTGCACCACTGACACATGATTTGCCATCTCAACTCTCCTGGCGTTTTAAAAATGAAGCAGGGTAAATTCAACTTGGTTAAGGAATCTTTTTTTTGCCATGTAATAGAGCGGGACTGAATTTCAATGAATAAAAAGTACGGGAAAAGTGAAAAACCACAAATTGTAAGCCAGCTTTCCCTCTGATTTTCTCTTTTTCTCCTCAAAAGCTTGTGGACCTCTTCATCTTCTCCTAAACTAAAGCCCTTTGCCAATAACTCACACTGGAGTTTTGCCAACAGCCTTTGTTTAGGTAGCACAACTGGGAATCTGAGAGAGTCCACATCAAGACAAGCTGCTTTAGGCAGCACATGGACTTGAATCACTATTGAAAATGGACACTCGACCTTTGACATTCCTGAAATAGTAGATGTGAGTTCAAAATGCAGAGTTCAAATTTTGCATTAGTTCTCAGCTTTGAAAAGGTACAAGTGGTTCATGGGCAAAACACTCTGAAATGTGTGCTTGTTCTCCTCAAACAGTGAGCTCTGATGTTTGATAACTGTGGAGTGCACTATCCCATAGCCAGCCAGAGCTGCCACAGGCCCTGCAGAGCAAGGCACTGCCCGGCTGCAGAACGAGGGGATTTCTCTTGCCCAGGCAGCGTGGCTCTGCTGGGATGCTCTCCCTCATCCCCTCAGGACCATCCTCTCCTTGCTCTGGGACACAGCCTGTGCTGACTGCTCAACTCCAGAGTCACTCGTTGATGTCAGGGTGAAGAAGAGGCACACACAGGGTGTTTTCCCAGCGCTGCCCTTCCCACACTTTCTCTCATCCACTTCTCTTCCCCACACCCTTTCTCCAATCCCTAGGGAAAGCACAGCCCCAGGGATTTCAGTAACGCTGGAGTAAGCAAAGATTTTATTCTTTTTTATTTTCAGCCAGGGAGCAGAGTGCTGTTGATTTTGTCTTGCTTTTTCAACACCAAAGTCCCAGTGCTAAGAGATGAAGGACAAAAGCTATGTGCTCTCAGCTCCAAGAGAGGGCCTTTCTCTTCTGAATGCTGCACTGGTGAGTAGCAAGCAAACAAATCCCAAAAGCCCCAATACTACTACAGTGCAGCTTTAAGGAACCATATGCTGCCCACACCATTGCTTGGCTGGGGAGCCGTGTGTCCTGCCTACCCTTGTGCCAGCTTTGCTCCTCAGCACAGAGACAACTTAGCGGCCAGGACACAGCTCTTTCGCTGCTCATTCCTTTCTCCTGAAAGCCTACAGATGGTTCTTCGGGGTAAAGATGTTGTCCTCTCCATCCCATCTCAACCCCTCCTCCTCTTGCACAACTGACACCTCCTCACCATCCTTTGCAGAAAGATGGTTTCAGTCCTGGTGCCCTGCAGCTTCTAGCATCACCCAAGGCTAAAAAACTCAGGCAGAGCAGTGGCTGAGCTGTACCTGGGGCTCAGAGGAGCTCACAAGACAAAGACATCAGTGCTAGAGGAATGGAAACAATGCTGGGGTGGGCTGGAGGGCTACATGGGTAAGGATAAAATGTTCTTGGTTGATATTGAAGGGTAGGATGGCTTCACCAGCAAGGCAGAGGGAGGCAGCAGATCAGCAGCAAGCCAGAGCTGTGGCCTCTGCAGGAACAGAGCTTTAAACACAACACAAGGTCCCAGCCCTACACTCTCTCCTTTCTTCTGCAGCAGGAAGAGGAGAGAAACTGGCAGGGGGGGAAGGGGCAGAAGAGAAGAGACTGTCTTCTTTCTGCCACTTCCCCTGTAAGAGAGAAAGGTCTAGGGATGGAAGGGAGCAGCCACTCTCCCTGCCATGGCCAAGCCTCTGGGCATGTGCAGGAGTGCGGAATATCTCACCCCCTCGCCCCATCAGCAAGATGAGCAGAAAGTGCTGGCTTTGCAAGTGAGGAAGATGCAGCCCAGGAGACGAAGACAAATCTTAGCACTCAGAAAACTAAGACATGCTTGCATCAAGACATGTCTGATGCCCAGCTGGGGCAGAACTGCAGCTGCTGCAAATCCACCTGGATTTCTGTGGGATAACAAGGCACTGAGACTGAGGTTACTCACTACAGATATTGTAAGCGTGAAACAATTTTTTTTATTACACAGAACAATGAAAAATGCCTGTTTCTTTAGATACAGCAATGAACTGGTTTATTACTGACCTTACCAATAGTGGGCTGCCTTTATCAGACAGGGCTATAACACATTAAAATGGAGAAGAAGATAACTTTTAAGAGCAGTTTGCAAGGCAGTTTACAGCCCAATTGCAGCAGTTCAGTGTGAATACACCTACAAATCACCTTGTTTGGGTATCCATAGCAGTCTAATTGAAACAAGGGGCTACAAAACTTTCTTTGTAGGCAAGGATCAGCAGTGGATGGGTTAGCACACACCACCAGTGGAGCCACGATCCAAGTCAACAAGTCTGAAGCAAACTTAGGTGTGGCTAAATCACACGACAACAACAATAATGTAGAAATATCATCACATGCAAGAGCTGAACTGCCCCTCTCCATTATTAAGTATCTGCCACATGTTTAAGCCAGTCAGGTTTACAGACTCTTCTGCAAAGCCAGTTTTACCCCACATAATCTCTCAAAACTCGAGGTCTTCCACAGAAGTAACTTCACTAGGATATTAGTTTTCATTAAGAAAGAACAGCATTATTGAGGCACATAGTTGCTGCAGGAAGTTTCGTGATCTACAAATATCCTGAAGGTTTGAACACAGAAAGGCCCTTATTTGACATGAAATACAGTAAGGCATAGAAAGGAAGGAAGGAAGACATGGGGAAGCAGGATCACCTGACTTTTTTTTTTAAGTCTGTAATAGAGCAAAGAAATCCTAGACTGCTTAACTGTTTCCCCTCCCTCGACCTACAGCTCTAATTAAAATAAACCTTCAAAAATATAAAAAATGTAATAATATTTTAAGATGTTTTTATTAAAACACTGAATAAATTCAAAGATGTTTTTATGACATAAAAAGACCAAAAGTAACCTCACTGCTGTTTCAAAGTTATATTGGGAAAAAGTGGCTCTTGTGTAACTTCATAGTTTTCTGACTTTCCACCTTTCCACTGGAAGAGATGATAGCAAGGATGAAACAATACATCTAGGATTAAAAGCTCCCAAGCCCATTATTTATACACATCTAATTAGCTCCTCCGGCACACAAATACACACACACACACACCCCGCCTTGAGCACTGGGAACTGCTAATATAATTCCTGCAATTAAAAACTTCAATGCCAGAATCCTTGTCTGCCAAAAGGAAAAACAACAACCACTCTCCTCCAGCACAGCTGGGCATGTTTGTACAGGAGTGGATGCCCAACCCTAAAACAAAGCTCAGCTCCAAGATGTGAACTCTCCCAAAGTTCAAGGTATTTATTAGAAACCTGTAATCCAGCACCAAGGACCACCTTGGACTCCACTCCAGCAGAGCGAGAGATGCAAATCAGAAGTTTGGGGAGTTTAACTCACTGTGGTTTTGTTCAGCCATACCACAGATCTCTGCTGATCATGGGATAACTTTGCTGAACACGTCTCACTCTGTAAGAGCCTTTTGCTTTGGTTTCCCCCTCAGTGACCACGCTAACTTTTGTTGTGTTGGGCACACTGGCAGTGCAGACAGACGGGTGAAGGACCACTCGCCTGCCACCATGTGAAAGCAAAACTAGCACAGAATAGTTCAAGGCCAACACTCATAAAGGCTTCAATGCATTAATGACCTTCAGTATTTCCATACAAATCTTCCTCTGAATACATAATCTCACAATAAAACTTCAAAAACCTCGAGGGATCAGATACACTTACAGTGTTACATTTCTTTGAAGTACTTTTCCCTTTGTATTTTGACCACGCTTCAAAGTTTTCCTACTTACATACAAATCAAATAAGACATCTGCTGCTAAAAGAAGCAGACACTAAAAGCTGCTTCTCACTTTCCCAACCTTTGGGGGTGGTGGGGCAAGACTCAGTCTCATAGAAAGAAAGGTATATACTAACCATAGGTTGATTTTCACTATAGTAGCTGGCCAAAGAGGAGTTCTTCATGTATTAAAGGTCAAACAGAACCAGGGTACACCTCCAGTCCCCAACTGTGGCTGAAGATCCTGATCCCAAAGAACAACACAGGATGTAGTAACCTGTGTTAAGCTGTAGAATGCAAACTGATTTGCTGCCATCAGGTGGGAATTTGTGACTAATAGAAGTGCCCAGTGCATGAAGGCAACAGGAGGGAAGAGGCTGTGCCAGGGACAAAACCAAGGTACACCAGCATTGGCA
>NW_008246056.1:2195796-2197511 GCF_000691975.1 Corvus brachyrhynchos
GGTGCCAGGGAAAAAACCAAGGTACCCCAGCATTGGAAAAAAAAAAAAAAAAAAAAGTGGTTTAATTGGGGTGAGCTGCTCATCTTTAATGGTTTTCTTAAAAGGCAAAGGGAAAAACTCAACCCGACTCCCAAACACTGCAAAAGTTGCCAGGGAAAGGGATACAGGGTGGCTGGCAAGATGTACCAGGTTCTGTGCTTCAATTGAAGACCTTTTTGGAAGGATTGAACAAAAAGGATGATCCTAGAACTGTCCTCTACTACCATACCAGAAGAACCCACAGAAAACAAACCAACCAGAAGTATGCAAAACCCCACCTCAAATAAAAGAAGTAAACAAATCATTGCATTTTGTCATTATGAACTAGCAGCTTCCTCAGCAACCATGTGAACATCCTTTGTGGTATACAAGGAGACACTGGAGATAATCTTGCATGTTCTCAAGCACTAAATAAGTTTTAAAATGTTGGTTCTTGCCTCATATATAACAGATCTATACAAAAAACTATTTCTAACTATTGCCTCCTGTGCTTCCCTTTTTCGGGCTGAGTATTTTTCCATGTCTTTACTGAGCCATCCATTGGAGGGATGGTTTCTGGGACATTATATTTAGCTCGGAAGGACTAAAGATGTTTTTTCCCTGGCTAAAGTTAGGAAGGGATCCTCCCTTAGAGGAGGATCTTACACTAACTCTGCTGCACATAAAAAAGCACTGAAACAATTCTAGTCTGGGCTTGCAGAAGGCACCGGTGATGCCAAGGCCTCAGCCATGATGATCCTGTTGCTTAAAATGGGAAAAGTAAATCCAAAACTGGCACGAATGTTTGCTTTACATATACAATAGAACTACAATTTCATCCCTATTTAGGAAAAGAAACATCACTTATTTCAGGTTGGAAATTGTCACATCTTCACGCAGAGCTCGTGGCAAAGTACAGCTCCCCTCGGGGACAGCTCAATGTTTGTTCACCACTCCATGGAAACAGGCTGCAGCAAGGGCATTTTGGCAGCTCTGCACAGCTGCCACTTCAGTCACTGGACAGAAATGGGGACAGCTCTACATCACAAGCACATAGAACTGCTCACAAGTTTCCATTGCTGCACCCACCCCTCCAGCAGTGCTACAAAACCCCTTCGGCCACCACCCTCCTTACAGCACCAAGCCGCCACTTGCCTACATGGATTCATCCACTTCAAGGTTTTGCTGGTAAGACACAGCTACCATGGTGATTTACCTCAGAGAGGTTCAGGTCTTGTTGATAAACTCTGTTATTATTCCAAATAAACTCCTATCACAGAATCAGGGAATAGTTTGGGTTAGAAGGGACATGAAAGCCCATTCAGTTCCAACCCCCTGCCATGGGCAGGGACACCTTCCGCTACCCCAGGTGTCTCAGAGCCCCATCCAACCTGGCCTTGGACACTGCCAGGGATGGGGCAGCCACAGCTTCTCTGGGCAACCTGTGCCAGGGCCTCCCCACCCTCACTGGGAAAAATTTCTGCCTCATATCCAATCTAAACCTGCCCTCTGTCAGTGTGAAGCCATTCCCCCTTGTCCTGTCACTCCAGGCCCTTGTCAGGAGTCTCTCTCCATCTTTCCTGTGGGCTCCCTTCAGGCACTGCAAGGCCACAATGAGGTCACCCCAAAGCCTTCTCTTCTCCAGGCTGAACAATCCCAGTTCCCTCAGCCTTTCCTCACAGCAGAGCTGCTCCATC
>NW_008246056.1:2197566-2224089 GCF_000691975.1 Corvus brachyrhynchos
CCTGGCGCCAGCAGCTCCCTGTCCTGCCTGTGCTGTATCCCAGGGCTGGATGCAGCCCTGCAGGGGGGTCTCAGCAGAGCAAGGCAGAGGGGCAGAATTCCCCCCTCCCCTGCTGCCCACGCTGGGGCTCTGGGCTCTGCCCAGGATGCATCCCTCAACATGAGTGTGCTCACTCCTGGTATTCACTACAGCTTTGCAAGTACTGAATTACCTTCGAAATCCTGGGCTACTGAAATGCTATTTTGTGTGTTTCAGACACTGATCTCTTCTCTGGTGACCAGGGACAGGACCTGAGGGAGCAGCACGGACCTGTGTTGGGAAGTTTAGGCTGGGAAATTTTACAAGTATACACAGAAAAAGAAGGGGAAAAAAAGCCAGAACAGGTATCTCTGTGTGGTAACAAGCAGAGCTCTCTGGCAGAGGAAGTATCCGAATCATGCTGTTGGATTTTGGGATTTGTGTTTTGCCCTTTATTAAAACTTTCGGAAGTTCTAAAGAGCAAGTTTGTGTTTCCTGCAAATGTCTCAAAGATCATAAATGCATTCAGGCCTCTCCTAGTATTTTAATGAAATACCAGTTCCTGCTCCTCTACTTGACTTGCAGGCAAAATCTGCCATTTTAAGGAGATAATCTTAAGCAGCTTTCTGAGAAATGCCAAGAATACTAAATTGCCATTTCTGTGTTCTGGCTAGGGGTGGGGGTTTTTTTTCTTCTCCTCTAATATTCTATTTAAATTGTCTTTAAAAAGAAAATGGAATGTTGGCCAAGAGATAGTAGCATGATGTGCTGTATTTTACAGATTGCAAGATCTTAATTAATACTGTCAGCTGATTAAAAACCTTCCAGAAAGTAAGGGTTTAATTCCCTGTCACACTATTGTGTCTAAAAAATCAAGACTTAGGAAAATAACATGAACAAAACAATTACTTCCATGGCATCCTGTTTTTCTAAACTAAGTCTCAGTATCAACGAAACAAGAGCTGATGTCCAGTCACACTCCTAACCATTGATGAGGAGTGGAAGGAAGCAATTTAGCACAAGTGTGCATTTGTCAAGGAAGAAAGAGGTGTGAGTAAGGTACCTGGGATGTCTCCAAAGGCAGCCTGCTGACTAAACAGCCAACCTGATACGACCATGCATCTGAGGGTTTCAGGAGGAGATATTTACTACCGGCCTTACAGTGAGTGACCAGTGACTAGTGCCCAGAGGGCAGCGCTCTGGCTACCTGGGATGCTCAGGGAGCCTGCAGGGGGAAGGAGGAAACCCAACAGATTGTGGGATAGAGGACTTCTTCAGGCCTGAAACCAATACTGAGAAGCCAGGCCACGGCCAGACAGCTGCGATCTTCCTTCCAGCCACAGGAAACAATTCCACATGGTTGCTGGTGAGTTCCCATGCCACAGGCACTCCTCAGTTTGTACTCAGCAGTGGTTCTGGCAGCTGACACCACCTGCTCTGTACTCACACAACACCTCAACCTGTGGCAACCCTGCCCAAGAGGCTCTCCTGGCACTGCAGCACTGTGGGCCAAGGTAGGAAACTTCCATCTTAGGTGGGGTCAACAATTTTGAACTCGTACACAGCAGTGTGCCAATAATATGCTGTAAAACAGCCATTCTTTTCCTAAGTCCAGCTGCCAAACTCAAGAGAGCTAACCTGACTGAAGACAGACATGAAGGTAATGTAAACTGAGCATTAAATCAAAAAAAACCAGCTTACCTAAACAAGTCACCCTGAAGGGCTTAGGTTAAAAGTTGCTCACCTGAGCTGGGGTTCCTGTTACTCTGGTCCTCATGGCTATTTTAAGGGGTGAGCCTATGCAGGTAGAACACACATTCAACTTAGTGCAAAATTCTCACCAACGGGAACTTGTCACTCGTGGGAGCTTTGCACCAGTGTGAAAAAAAGAGCACTCCACAGGGCAATAGCATCCAGGAATCTGAAGCACGGCTCCACAGTGCTGCTAAAACCAAGCTCAGTGCAAGTGGATATTCAATTTTTGCCGGAGCAATTTTTATCTCATAAACAACCACCGCTATACCCCTCTGCAGATTTCAAAACACTCATTTCAAATCCTTTACAACTGGCCACAGTATGGGGGAGAGGAGAATCAACTTATTTCTCACTGACACTAGAATTTGTAGTGTTCTTCTGAAGTCAGAAAATACCAAGTAACAACAGAAAAAGAGAAACACACCCAGCATGCATGTCAGAACACACAGGGCACCACAAAGACATTGGTGGTATCTCTGCATCAGCAGCCTGTTCCTTGGAAGCTTCTTGTCCAAGAACTGTGACCCAGCCTGGTGCTCCTTTGCTTGCAAGATCTGACAAGATCTCAAGATGCTGGTGTGGCTGCGGGCCAGCAACCTGGTGCTCCAAGGAGCCACATGCAAATGTCTAATGAGGGTAACATGACCACACACGTTCCCTCTCCTGCTGTAACACCAGCAAGGCTCCAAACTCCTCCTGGATAACAGGAGATAACGCAGCCATATCTCAGCGCTCCCCGGCATGGATCACGGCATTCACTACGGCTGTCACAACACTGTAAATTATACACAGCCCACACCCTTAACAACACAAACCTCAGAGCTGTCTCCTTGTTCTGTGGCAGCAGAGATTAACAGATGTTGACAACTGATCAGATAGGGGAAGCATTAGAGGAGACAGACGCAGCCCATTACTACTGTTTGTTGTGTACCTACACAGTTTCCTGCTGTCAGACTGCACTCATGGTTTCTCCTGATGCAGCAATGTTGTTGGGCTTCCCTTTCCCATCCTCCCAACAGGCAGCTATTTCAGTTGCTCAAAGCAGCACTGCCCCTACCTTTAGTGACAGGAGGATTATCACTGGCTGACAACACCCTGCTCAACAGGAAAACACACCTTAATATCACACCCAGACACCAAGAAACCCCTTGGCTCCAGGCATCTGATCCAGGTGAGCGCTTGCATGAACTAACCAGAGCATGCAATACCACGTTCATGCTGGACTGTGCACATCACTCCTCCTAATTCCCTGCCCAGAGCACTGCAGCACAGCTGGCAGAGATTCTGTGAACAGCAGCACAGCTGCAAAGAAGGTCCCTAAGGGAAATTACTGAGATAGGCTACAGAGGAGTGGGAAAATGCAAGTGTAGCTACTCTAGATACTAACAGGATGCAAAGGTGTTAAGTTTATGCATGACACAACCCTTTGATAACAAAAATATGAGAAGAGAAGGTTTCATACAGATCTCATAGCAGCCTTCCAGTATCTGAAGGGGACCTACAAGAAAACTGGAGAGGGAGTCTTCATTAGGAACTGGAGTGAGACACAAGGGGGAATGGCTTCACACTGACAGAGAGCAGGTTTAGATTGGATATGAAGAAATTTTTCCCTGTGAGGGTGTTGAGGCACAGGTTGCCCAGAGAGGCTGTGGCTGCCGCAGCCCTGGCAGTGTCCAAGGCCAGGTTGGATGGGGCTCTGAGCAAGCAGGGATAGTGGAAGGTGTCCCTGCCCATGGCAGAGGGTTGGAATGAAATGATCTTTGAAGCCCTTTCTAACCCAAACCATTCTATGATTCTGTGAATTCCATCAGTGCCCAAATCTGCAAGGGAAGCAATAAACACTAGCACATTGTTGCACTGCGAAGGACAGGGGGGGAAAGGGCAAGGGCCAGGGCCAGGGCAAGGGAGGAACCATGGAAATCTCTGCTGAGGTCTTGGAGCAAAAGGCAATCAAATCCACAAAGAGGCTCCTGCAAGCAGTTGCAAGCTGGCAATTTGCTCTGTTGCCAGACTGTTCTGGGGCTGAAATACTGACAGTCAAAAAAGCTCTTCCCCAGACAGAGATGTGGCATTCCCACCTATCAGATTTTCATCTCCTGTTAGGAGCCGGGAACAGATACAAGGGGACCAGAGCTGCCGTCAGCTCCGTTTTGGTATTCCCAGCAATGCTGCATCACCTGATGGGATGCACCACTCTGTTTTCTGTCCCCACAGGGACAGACAGCTGTTCACTGTGCAGATGGCAGAAACAGGATGGCTGCTTTACCACTGCCATCCCCCAGTGTCCCTCAGGCACAGTGACACCCAGGGCACATCAAGCCTCGGCCACTCGGCATCCAGCCAAGCGGGCAAACCAGCCAAAACACTGCTGGCACTGAGCCCTGGGAGTGGAGCCAGGAATGTTTGCCCAGTCCCGCAGCAGAGTTGAACTTCCCAAATATTTTGAACAGCTCCTTATCAGCAAAGCAGCTTTCCACCAGCTCAGCATTTCAGAGTGTTTATAATCTGGTCCCCTTAAATTGGATTGACAACCGAGCAGAACCACAGCCTGAAATAGTGACAGTCTCTCTGTTGGCACAGGAGCTTTTCAGCAAGACCCACCCAGCCTGAGATCAGCAAGTTGCAAAAGCCCACACTTGATGTCAAGCATGTTTCTAATGCCACTGAAGTCAATGGTACTGAGAACGTGCTTAATGCTGGCTGCCTGTTTGACCAAGTGACCAAAACAGGACCTCAAAATATAGTTCCTGGCAGCTTTGTGCAACCTGTGGCTGCTATCAGTAATAAACAGCAGCCCTCTATGTAAGGTCCCCCACTAAAACACCAGCTCTCCTCACCTTGACTGACTTTAGACCGTCTGCTGCCAGATGTGGCCTCTGCCACAAACATCCTGATCATTGTGGCCACAATCTGCCTTCCTTCTCCGCTTAGAGGCACCACCAGAGCACAGGTCTGTGTGCGTTTGGTTGGGACCAAGGGAAACACTGAAGCTACAAAACTCACATCAAGTCTGCAACAAAGACATGTTCACTTCCAAAATGGATCTTGCTCCACATCACTCTGGTTCAATATGACACCACCATCACACAGAAAGTAACTTCTTCACAAAGACGTTTCAAGGCAAAATTTACATAGGGTGACATAGAGACACTGTTACTGCATACAGAACACAAACCAAAAATCACTCAGTGAATCAGGGAAAACAAGTGCTGCTCTGTTGCACTGAGAGAGTTCACAGGGTGGGAGAGCAGGCTGTGTCTGGGAAAGGGAATGAGTCAGGGCAAGCCTCCACCGAACAAAGTTCAGCCATCTGCCCAGCACACAGACAGCACCTGAGCTAAAAGTTAACAGCCTGTGCCCCTCATGGTGAGGAGAAAACAAACACTGTCCATTGAGTCATCACCCCATGGGGACAGCCTGCAGTATTACTATGCTCAGTGTATCAGGCACTGACTGTTATTAGCCACTGATGCTTATACAGCTATTGGTCCCACTGCTGTTCCTTAAGAACAGTTGCTAAGAGCATGAGAAAAAGCACCTCCTCCAGGTGTAGGACTATTGGCTTGGAAGGTGCTCCAGACATTAGAGATCTTGGATGATGCCCACCTGCCACAGCAAGAATGATTCTACTCCCAAATTCTCATCTTGTCCTGGCCAGTGCTGCTCACTGTAGGTCTCAGAAGAACAACTTCATATCCCTCAAACAGGGTGTTGGAGGGCATAAGCCTAAATCCCTACTGCTTAATGTACCTCCAATTGGTGGGCACTGACCTACTCAGGGTGAGGAAAGAAGGGTGTTTCCCAACTACCCCTTGTTACACGCCTCAGAACAGGTGTACCAGAGGAGGACCAGGCCTTTGGAATATGGCAATCATTGTGCCATCCTACGGAAACAGATGGAAATCTCTGGCCTTACCATTACACTAAACACTAGATGATTCAACTGAATTTGCTCTCCCCTCATGAGGTAAGGCTATTTCCTACTTTCTTCCAGTAACTCAGATTTGTCTATGTCCTATTTTTGGTTTCTAAATTAAGAATATTGCTCATTACCAGATTATATGGCATTTATTCTGAGGAGCAAGAGATACTGATGCAGCTAAAAATTCAATATAAACACCCTGTGGATGTAAGCCATGACATTTATATACCGGATTAATAAGCACTAAAAGGAATTTCTGATGTAGGGCACATGACCCCCCCTTCATTTCAAAGGCAATTATTTTAATACCATGATTTCAAAGTGTGACATGTCCTTGAAAACACTGGCAGGCAGACAGCTTTATCAAAAAACCTTCCAAATCCTGGAAGGACAATTTCAGGTGCATCTCCAGTTTTGAGATAACAGAACATCTGGAGTGAGTGTATGGGCTGGCCAGCAGATAAGCAGGCTCAGACAAACACCATTTTAATGCAGAGTGGGTCTGAGCCTCCTTTAGAAAGAGGGGAAGGATTGGACACAGAGCTCCTGCTCCAGCCCATCTCCAGCTGCATCCAGCACCGCTCCTACTGCCTTCACTGCCAGGTTTCTGGAGCGCTCTCACTGCTCAGAGCGGCCCTTGCCTTTCACACCTCATCACCTACCCCTTGATATTTTCCAGATACCTCAGCCTGGAAGCCACTTCCTTGCTCATTTCAGAGAGCCAGCTTACAACTGGAATCCCCCCAGAGAACACAGCCAGGCTCCCTGGGTATCACTTGTCAGACTTGGGCCACGCCACCTCAGCCTTTCAAACACAGGAGAAATGGGGAGCTCGCCAATTTGCTGTGAGGAGAGCTGAAAAGATAACAACAGCTGGTTTTCCACTGAAGACCTCAGTGCTTTCTGACAGTGGTTTGATGCCCCAGGAAAAAAAAAAAGCCCCATCCAACCCTTCCTGTGCAATCACCTTCCAGCCCAGGGATGCCCCAATTGGTCCCTTCCTCTCAATCTCAAATATCTAAGTAGCACTCAGAGATCCTAAAGGATCTCAACAAAATTCCTTTGGTATCAGCATGATCCGAGCAATTCACCCTGGACACATTCTTGGAGCCACTCACCACTTTTGGATGCAATGCCTCAAAAAAAATCCAGAACACAAAATTAAAACAAACACAACAGAAGAGCCCAAGATGCGCATGCAGTTCCCCACACATTGAGCTGCTGACATTTTTCCTAAGCAGCTGAAATCAAAACCTAGTGAGAGAAGCTGTCAGATGACAAAGGAGAGACACCAAGACCCCACCACAAGTACTCACACCCTGCAAAAGCAAGGCATGAAAGTTGGTCTGCACTCACTGCTGCAAACTCCAGGTCCCAGCTCAGTCCTGAGGGCTTCCCAAGCCCAGCGAGGAAAACATCCAGATTCATAAAAAGCCACATTTGAATCCTTAAAAAGTCAGCAGGCAAGTAACGAGCAATTTGGATATCATGAAAACCAGAGGATGAAACCAGAGCCCTGGGAGTATGGAGTAGTTCAGGACAGCTCTGCCCAACACTGGGAAGGAGCACACACAAATGAGGTATCAGCTATATAAGAAAGTCAAAGAAAAATGAAAATAAAAATACTGTCTCTGATACCTTGGTGCTGCTGTCCATCGCTGAAGGTCTCATCTAAGACATCAGGATATCTGTCCTACCCATCAGGAACAGAAAACTAAATATAGTCTTGGAACTAAATCTTGAGCCCCTAAAAAAGGCTCTGCAAAGTTTTGCATGCCCAAAACGAGCATGTGGCTGGAGACAGCTGCTTTCTCCACTGCCTTCATTAGCAGGGCATGCCCAGAATAAAGTTGTGTTAAGCCATGCAAGGTTTTTTGCCTGAAAGTTTATCAAGCAAGGCATCTGAAGCCAGTCAGAAGGTGGCCAGGGAACCTTTGAGAGCCTGCAGAGAAGCAGCCACGAGATTTTCCTAAGGAAGATGAAAGAATTCCTCATGTGATTTCCATGCTCCTCTGCACCTAGCAGATCATCTGTTCTCCCCAGGAGGACTAAATTGCCCTAACACCGCCCAGTGCTCCGAAGCAACTTTGTAAGAAGCCAGAATTCCTGAAAAAAAAGAAGTTTTAACTAAATTATAGCAAGTAGGCAACAAAATTGTTACCACAACTTCCTCTGTAACAGAGTGCCTAATTCCACTGTTCACTGCCAAGAGCACTCACCTTTTCTATAAGCCATGCAACACATTTGGGGGTCTTGTCAGTTCCTTTAGTAGCTGTAAATCAAGGCCTATAGCCTAGCGCAGTTGTATGAAATTATTTCTGCAATGACATCATTCCAGACACCACTCTGAGCTAACAACTTCCACTACATTCCAAGGGAGGGAAAAAAAAATATCTTAGCATGGCATGTGGTGGATGAGGGCAAGAAAGATCAGCTTCCACATTTTGAGATGGCTCACTTTTCCCATTTTAGTCTCAGATGGAAAACGAGATGGGGAAAAAAACATTCCCAAATAATACAGAAAAGGTCTCCCCTGCCTCTGGCTTGAGAGGAAAGAGGAGGGAAGGAGCAGAGAGATCCCCCAGACAGCAGTGAATGACACCCCACAAACCTAAGCCCATTAACATGCTGCTTCATCTTAAGAAAACTTCAGACAATTCCTTGCACACCTCCAACCACTCACAGGGAAGGGACAACCACCTCAATGAGAAAACTTATTTAGGGGGAAAAAAAAATAAAACCACCAAAAAACACCACCAGCAAATGCACCTAAATAAGTAGTTAAGAAGGTTAGGAAAGATCATTACATTTCCCTTTGTGTCAACCTGAATCAAACTTTCTTTTGCTCTAGTACAAGTCAGGAAGGCGAGGACTCAACTTGCCCTTGTTTCTCTTTCCATGGCCTAAGGTCACTTGACTTCTTGTTCGCTTTGCCCATCTGTAAAATGGGGGAAATGATGAGAAACTACAACACAAGCTTATGGGAATTATTCAATCCATAGCCATAGAGTTCTTTGAAGATGCAAAGTGCCAAGCATTATTACTGGATGAAGAAATGATGTATTTTCTCCCCCAAGCTACACAGAGGAAGAAAAAAGCCATGCAAACAGCCAACTGTATTTCTAATGAGATGCAATACTCAAAAAGTGGGACATCTTAAAACAGATTGGACAATCTTTTTCCAGCTCGCAAAGATTATTCCCAATACATAAACCTCAGAGGATTATAAATGCAAGCAAAGAAACTTAGCTTTTGACAAGATTTCTGCAGACAAAATAAGCTTGTCTAAACAAATAGGGGAAATGTACATTTTTGGTCTTAAAGAGAGCAAAAAGAGTTTTTCAAAGAAAAAGGGAAGAACTGAAATCAGGTTTGCAAGCTTTGTGAGGGATGAATTAATGTTTTCTGAATACAAAGCAATTTCCAGGACTAGGAAAGTCAATAAAATAGGAAGAACTGGATGGGAGGGAGGCAGGAAAATGCCCTGGGCAGCAGAGGGGACACATGCTGGATAAACAGGGCAGGCTGCTCACTGTTTAGAGATAAATACATTTCCCCTCTCTGCAGAGACTTATGGGTATTCAAGAGCCACCATCTGAACTGTGGGTGAGCAGAATTTTAAGTTACATTAACGTTACCCAAACCACATCACATAACATGTGAGGAGCAAAAGCACAATAACATGCCTCTTTTCTGCAAGCAGCATTATTTCCTCTCAGAAGAGGGGGAGGAAAAAGACACCAGAAAATCCCCATCATAGCCTGCCTGGGGACCCTCCCGTGCCCCAACCACAGGCAGTGCTGCACCTCCCATAAACACGCAGAGCAGCCACAGGCTCTGGGGAAATGTTTGAAATTATTACTATTTTGAGCACAATTTGGTTTAGCACAACTATTAAAAGCCCAAGAAAAGCTGCATGTGGGGTGGGCCCTGCAGGACAAGTCATCAAGTGCCAATAAATGGAATACATAGAAGTAGCCTTGTGCTTCTTTCCCTCCTGTATTCAATGTGACACTGACGGGGGAAAACCCAACAAATACTGATTTTTGCCTTTTGCACACAGGCACTGTAAGAGGGCGGGCTGGGCACTATTTCAGTGCTGTGTGTGATGCTCTGTCTCAGCTTTAGACACACCAAAAATCTGCTGCCACCAAGCACCTAACTCAGAGCTCGTGGAGCAGGGTGAAGACACACCTGCAAACCTGCAGGGTTTTGCTAGGAAAGAGCAGGAGCTGCAGGGACTGACTCTGGCTACATGGACTTAGCCAGGTTTCTGTGCTTCATGGCAACACACTGAAGCAGCTGTCTCTGCTAAGGCTTATTTTAAAAGCCTTATTTAGCTTTTATTTAGCTTATTTAGCTTTTGCCCCTACTGTGGGGCAAGGCTCAACTGGCAGCAGCATGTTTAACACGGAGCAAGCCAGGGAGGGAACAACGGGATGGAAATCCATGCTTTTAGGGACAAATAGAGGCCGTGGGCAGAGGCACTGAGACTCCACTGTGAACACATGTGAGTATTCTGTGTGGTGAGACTGGAGGTCAGACATCATGTGGTATTGCTGTGGTAACCCAGCAAAGAAGACCATGTTCCTCCCCATGTGGGAGAAGCAGCCAGAAGCCCAAAACAGCCCCTTGCCCCTGTCAGCACTGACTCAGGCACGGGAATTTCCTGCCATCTCGTTAGGAGAGGCTCTTATTTATCTGTTTAATGGGGAAAGCAAGCAGCAGCTGGAGAAATCAGGCTTTTCAGACCAATTGCTGAGGGCAACAGGTCTGACTCCTCCAAATGCCAGAGACCTGCCAGCACTGGAGCCACAGGAACAGAGAAGGGAGGACTGAGCACCTGCTACTACAGCCTTGGATACACACATCCCCTCCCAGGGAGCAGCAGCACAAGTGACAGAGAAAACCAGGCAGATTTATGTCCCAGGCCTTCTGCGGCTCCTGGGGATGGGGAATTAGCACAGAATCTGGGGAGCAAAGAGGGAGAGACTTCCAGCAAAGGCAAGACATTCACACGGTGATGCCAGCAGCTTGAAAGTCTCCAAACACACATCCAGCAGAACGTGGCTGCCAGCCAGCATCAGACTTTCAACAATGTTTTTACAGCCACGATGGACACAAATCCAGCTGGAGTGTAATCCCACCAATCCTGATAAGCAGTGATAAAACTGAACAAATGTGACCAGGATGGGAGACAATGGGTGACAACCACTCCTGGAGCCATCAGACCTCTGATTAAAAACCCAGGGAATAAAAGCTTTTGGCAGTGGAATTTAGGGCTTCTGACAAACAAGGAGCAACACCCACCCACTTCTTGCCAGGTCTGGTGCAAGACCTTGGGCAGCTGTGAATCCCAGAGAGAGCTCAGGCACAGTGATTTAGTGTGGGAAGGCTCGGAGAGCCACAAAGAAGCACTCCAAGGGCTATGGAGAGAGTAAGGGAGTAAAAGAAGGGAAATGGTATTTCAAATGAGACACCAGTCCTCACATCCTGTGGGACTGGGAGCCCAGCTGTGCAGTTATGGGATGAGCACATCCCAGCCACAGGGTGCATGGATCAAGTGCAGGCTCAGCAATCTGACCCAGCTCTCCAGCTGGAATTTAGGATGTTAAATCATACCATAACATCCAAAACAAAGTAGATGAGGGATAACCATTCCCAAAACAAGACTGCCAGCTCTGACATGCACGAGGCTACCTGGATCAAATCAGTCTAGACCGAATGCAAAATGCTGCTCCTTGAAGCCACCAGAACTGGGCCATTTCCAAAGGATCTCACAACACATACTCTGTTTTGCTGAATGCATTTTCTCATGAACTTGCCCCGGTAATCTGAAAGCTCTTGGCAGTTTCTCTGCATGTTGCCATAGACCTGCTGAGTCGGATTTACTGCACATGCACAACTGCATCACACACTCACAGCATGTCCAGGGGGATCTTGTGCTGGAGCTGAACCCTCCAAACTGGGGTGCACTGGCACTGCTTGAACCCTTCATATGCCAGAGAACAGCTCCAGTGCTCATTTCAGTTTTGGTTCTTGGATAATCCAAATATACTTCATTACTCTGCAACAGTCCACATGTAAACCCTAAATCCACTGTCATTAATACATGGAAACACAGTTTTTACATTTCCCTGACTCTAAACACAGCTTAGACTGCGTTAAGTGAGGACCATCCTTTAAAAGATACAAAATGAATGGATATCTGCAGGAGCACACTGACATTCTTCTACAACTCTTACTAGAAGTCATATACAGCATCATTTTAATGACATTTGAAATGAAAGCCCAAAGGAGATGTTGTGTAAGATATCAAAAAGCAAAAAACCAGCAGATAGTAGATAATACACATCAGCAATGCAGTGGGTTTAGATTACTCACCCACAGGAGCAGACTTAGTGTTGATCTCCACTGTCACTCTTGAGCAAGTACCACTGATCCATATAAACTTCCAACACTGAGAAAAAGAGAAACAGAGATTTTGATTAATCACTCGAAGTCTGAGATGACTTAAAAGTGATATCTTGTAAAAGTTTATTATCAAGAGACACAGGATACAGGAAGCACTGTGGATGAGATACATAATACCATTTAAAAGAAGCTAATACCAAGAGATTAAAGGATGACAACAGATGTACAAAAAGAAAATGAGCTTGTTAATTCCAAATAATTCCCAGCAACATTATTTCTCAGTATCTCTACATTACATAGTTGGCCTGTGCCTGCCCTTGACCTCCCCAGCTGATCACACACATACAGCACAAAACAAAGGTGAATAATGCCTGGCAAGGCTTCCTTCTCACTACTGCGACCTAAACAAACCCCAAACAAGCACCCAATGTTGCTGAACATCTGAAAATCAGTGTGTGAAGTAAAGCCAGTGGAAGTCAGAGCAGCCCATAGAACTGAACCAACCCCACAACTCCCAACAACTATTCATGAGTCTCTTTACTATGACTATTTTGGCAAATCAAAGATGTTCTCTGTTACTGTGGCTTGACAGGAAGTTTTAGTCTCAGATACTCCCATCTACAGACTGTGGACAAAAGAAGAGCTATTTGGTATGGGAAGTTTGACAAAACTGTTCCAGGAGAAGGTTCTGAGTAAGCTTTGAATTTGAAATGCAAAAGGGAAGTTTGGGGAATAAAACTTCAGCCTAATAACTAAAAAACTTCCAAACCTATGCAGTTATATGAGCTCCCTTTAGAAGAGGCTTAAGAATCAGTGACTCAAATACAAGTGCTCAGTGAAATATGGTCGGTAGAAGGATGGAAACAACTGGGAACACCCCAGTGCACCCCCACCTGGGACACTTCACTGGCACACTGAGACACTGCTCTCCAAACAAAAATCATGCCAAGAGCAAGAGCAGGAGTTTAAGACAAGCAAGTAACATGACTGGAAAGCAAAGAATCAGCTCAAAAATGTAGGAATAAAGGCACACTGGCTAACTAGTCGTTGACTTGTGGCAACAAACTGCAAATATCCAGAGGTTGTAAACTGGAAGAGAGAGAATCCAGCCCTTGTATGACTGGGAGGGAAAAAAACCCCATACATTTTCAGGGCTATACACTATAAAGCTCTAATAGATGATCTCAAGGCAAACACATGATTGGGAGCTCATTACTTCTCAGAACAGCTTTTTAGAATAGGTTGAACAAAACCACCGGGGAAAAAAAATGACACAGAACTGAGCAGGACACAGGAGCCTGTACAAGCAGACTCTGTCACAGGACTGGGGCTCCAGGCTATTGCAACAGAATAATTATGTACTGAGCCCTGTGCAATGCAGGAAAAAAACATCTGCCAGATGGAAAAAGACACAAAATGTGGTAGGCGGGGAAAAAAAAATATTTGAGGTTTCTATAAAGGGCACTGCAGAATGCCATGTATGAAACTGCAAAGCCAGGGGAAAGAAGTTAGTTAATGGTGTTATTTTAAGCCTGCCTAAAGTAATATGAAGGGCCGAAATGGAAAACCTATAATTAGATGGAGCTTCTCCCCTTCATTACAAATATCTGACTGGAACTGAGGCTCACAGATTGACAGGACCTTTGGGATTCCCATTGCCCGGGCTGCCAGGACACACAGACAGCAGCCGGGCAGGGGGAAGGAGACGCGGAACGCGGCGGGATTCTGCTGCTGCACCTTTGCTGCGTGGGACTGGCCACCACTGCCTGTCTCAGCTGGCCTGGGCCTCCTGCTGCAGCCACAAATCCTGCCCCAGCTCCCTCAGCGTCCTCTGCGGCACAGGGAAGCCCCAGCAGCTGTTCAGAACCTGCAGGGCCTGTCTCCCTCCATCACTGCGGGAGGCTCACACTCCCCACGAGGGCCATTCTCCAGACTGATTTGCTATTCCCAGCATGGGTGGCAGCACCACAGCTACTCCCAAGCCTCTCCACCACCACTATTTTGGTAAATCAAATATGTTCTTTGTTACCATGGTTTGACAGCAAGTTTAGTCATTTCCTTCTCGACAGAGTCAGAGTTACACACACACAGCCCACACCTCGGGCAAGCTGTACGGCCACTGGCTGGCTGATGAGGAAGGGAACATGTCCCTGCATTCCTCAGAAGGGAACTAACTGCCTCACATCCTGGCAACACAAGGATTCAGTTTGTTCCCAAGGCTGCTAGGGAAGTGGGCTTCATTTCCCATTCCCCCGCTTCCTTCCATCCTCAAACTCAATTTAGTTTTGACGAATAAACTTCTGGTGCTGGTTTTGGCTGGGATAGAGTTAATTTTCTTCACAGCAGGTAGTGTCGGCTAAATTTTGGATTTGTGCTGGGAACAGTGGGGATAACACAGGGATGGTTTAGTTCTTGCTGAGCAGGGCTTGCACACAGCCAAGGCCTTCTCTGTCTCTCACCCCACCCCAGTGAGGGGCTGGAGGTGCACAGGGAGTTGGGAGGGGACACGGCTGGGACTGCTGACCCCAACTGACCAAAGGGACATTCCAGACAGTATGTGGCATCATGCTCAGTATATAAAGCTGGGTGAGGATGTTCAGAGTGCTGGCATTTGTCTTTTCAAGTCACTGTTACCTGTGATGGGGCCCTGCACTGCTGGGGATGGCTGAACCCCTGCCTGCCCATAGAAAGTGGGGAATGAATTCCTTGTTTTGCTTTGCTTGTGTGCACAGCTTTTGCTCTCCCTATTATACCATCTTTATCCCAAACCATGAGCTTTCTCACTTTTACCCTTCCAATCATCTCCCCAATCCCACCAGGAAAAGGAGTGAACAAGTGACTTTTTGGGATTTAGTTGCTGGCTAGGGTTAAACTCAGACACTACCCCCACCAGACACCCTCTAACCCTAAGCTAAAGAAACCTCCCTCGCACAGCCTCACCTCTGAAGACTGGTTACAGAAGTATTTCCTATAGGACTGGCAGTGATATTCATCCCAGCATTTCTCCAGCTTGAACAGGGCACAGGACATGGACATCAGGGGGTTTCACCCCGTGCCCTGCACTGGGATGCCAGGAAGGCTGACAGCTCCCAGGGAAAGTCTGGAGCTCAGGACGATGAGTGAAATATGGGACTTGTCAGGACTTCTGGGAAAGGGTGGGGCTTTTCTGGTTTAACTGGAAGGGTAATTTATCATCCAAGAACACAGCTGAGGGAATAGCTGCCCCCATGTCACACACACAGCCCCGACCTGAGGGCACACAGGCGGCCAGGGGCTCTCCAGCCTCGACAGCAAGAGCAGAGCTCTCCAACGAGTTCAATCCAAGTTCACTTTCAGTATCACGAAAACAACCTCCCAGAAAACCACACTCATAATCAAGAGCCAGTCATTAGGAATGATCATTTAAGAAGAGCAGGACTAGGCAAACCAGGTGAGAGTTAATTGGGTTTTTGCTTTCATAGAGAGAACATCACCATGTATGAATGCCCTGGGAGAACCTCTCCAGTAACCCCAGGAAAGAAAGGTGCACGATATGATTTTCTTTTTCTTTTCCAGACTCTAATTTCTTAACCAGGAAGAAAATGCAAATCCTAATCCCACAACCTTGCACATTCAGCAGTAATATTTTACCTTGCCAATCAAATGTTTTCTGCAATAGCCACCCATTTTTTTTTCAAATTCAAGATGCATAACTGCATGCAATTAATTACGCACTGTGTGAATTTAAACAGGACACAGCCCTGTGTTCAAAGACCTGAAAAATTCACATGTTGCACCGTGTTTAGGGGCACATCTTAACATGAAAGGTGCAGCACTATTTCTTTGCTTTCTGACTCCTACGAGCTTTGTTTCAGGAAAATTTTCAGACGAATGCAAGAGCACTGCAAGCAAATAGTCTGATTCATGTCTGTTCTTTACTAGACAAAAACAAAGATCTGCTTTGCCTAATAATTTCTGATCAAGAAAAGCAGGGCTTTGAGACACAAGATCTGAAAGAGCCCCTCCTCTCTACTAAAAGCTAAAAAATGACTCTGTAACATGGGACCCAGGTAGTCACAGCACAGTTCCAATTACTGCTCCTTCCCACACACTTGCTTCATGTGTGCCTGTTTGTGTTTCAGTTAAAAAGCTACTTTGACATTCTTCCTATGTTTTTAAAAGAAATTTCCACAGGCAACAGGATTCAAAATTACTAAGGAAAAATTATTCACATATACACTTCCAAGGAAGTCACTGATGCAAACTGATTGTGTCCAGCTATCTTGCCTTGGAAAGGTTGGGAGGAGGATTTAAAGCCAAGAAGCAAAGCAATGAAGAAACACTAACAGTTTCAATGATCTGGAGAGCTAATGGTTTTCCACGGAAAAAGCCATTGATGCATGTCTTATTTTGGAACACGAATGGCACAGTTTTTTGTAAAAGGCCTTTGGGCAAAGGCTGGTTTGAATCTGAATGGAAGCAATCAGGACTGCAGCTTGAATGGTTTCCTCACATCTGTATACACTATCCATCCATGCCAAGCACCAGCCGCCAACACAGCCGCTTTCACCTTTAAATCACCCCTTCCCAGGATGCATTTTTCAGGATGCTGCAGACCATGTAGCAGACCTCTTATTTATGCTGGGACAGGCTAGCTACACTCAGACAAACTAGACAAGAACAGAGAACACAGATGCTTCAGCCCTTATCTTTATTTTTGGTTTCTAGAAGGCTGCAGACATTTTGACACAGACAAAAATCACACAGCATCCACGGTAACAAGTCAGTCTGGTTTGGGGTCTTACTGCACCCACAGCTGAAACCCAAAACTTGTGCATTGCAAGTGCCAGCCTTGAGCTTAAAAAACAAGTTTCAATCCAAACCTAGAGGTCTGGCACAACTAAAGGGGCCTGAACAAAACTAACCACATCATTAACTCCAGTGACCCAAGCAGCTGATAGCTCACACAACATTTCCTACCACAAAACAGCACATTTGAACAATGTACATGTACAGAAGTCACTGAATCAACACAACAGCACAGGAGGATACAGACAACATAGCCAATCACCACAGCAAAGAAACACTTTCTGGAAGCATAATAAAATATTCTGAATAATCTCATGGGTCAGAGATGAGTAACATGAGACAGACCATTCAATGAAGTATTTGTAAGACCAGCAGCAAGAACAAACTGCAGAAGGTTTAAATAAAAGCCTTCAAATCAGTAACTTATCAGATATTGAGTGAAACTAGACATGATTTACACAAAGAAAAAATATGACTAATCTGTGACTAATTTTATATTAATCACTGTGTCCATCTCTGAATTGGAGTGCCACTGTATGCAGTTTCTGTCAGCCAGCGCTTTGTTTTAATTCTACAAGCCAAAGCCAAAGCAACAGATTATGCAGTTCATCATCTGTGAAAATGCAGATGTCAGTCGATGGAAGATGCAGAAGTGACTGAAAGACATGGATGACTACATCATCAATTCAACTGAAGAGCTCATGCCCCAAAACCCATGTTATTGAAGCAGGGTGATGATAAACCTGTGGAATCAGATATGAGAGAATGCCAGACCTGAGAGCACCAAGTGCTGGTGCTGCCAGTGTTCTCCCTTCATAGCTGTGTCACATTTGCTGACACTGAAGTGACTAAATCCATGGGTCCTGTTAATCAGACAGCAACCCAAAGCACACAGAAGCTGCAAGAGTTCTGTTAGAGGAGACTGCTTTTTGTTAGGGCAAGCTACTACAGTGAAGCACTGCTATCACTGAATTAACACGGGAAGATTATCAAAGTGCTTTCTCTCAGGCACCACTTTGGTTTTATTCTACTACATATGCAAAAGAGCCAGGAAAAGCCTCCCTGTCCCTCATCCCTTCAACCCTGGCACGCTCCATCAAATGCAAAAGGCACTGCTCTATCAGTGGTGCTCATCTCCTAAACCTCACTGGTGTTGCCACACGCTGTTTCCTATCTTCCTTCCTAACTCTGCTCAAAATAAGCACAAGATATTCCTTGACAAAAAGGCATCAGGCTCTCACATAAGGTTTCCCATAACACTTTCCAGGAACATGCTTGCCCTTCAATTACCCTTAATTGTTCTAGGCATCCTTCACATTGAAGTTCATTCGCAGCAATACTTTGACATTCCTCGAAGGAACTTAAGTCGCTCCAATCACCACAAACTTACAGAATCCTATTACTGAAGCACACACAGCCCAACTCTGTTTCCAGAGCTGGGAAGTGAGGAGGAAGCTTTGCAAGAAGCAAAACTCAAAAGCACTTTCCAGGAAAAGGAACAAAATAACATCCTTTTGCAGCTGTAAAGAAGAGGCAGCCAAAGGATTAGAGTTGAAAACCCTAGAAATTAGGATCAAGATAATTAGATGTCTTGCCAGCTTCACAAGTAAGTTTTATACATGTACTTTGCTTTTTCTCCATGAGGACACTTGGGTTGTTTCAGCCCATTTAAGTTGGTTACATGCTAATACACATGCACACAACAGGATTCAGCTGTCATGCTTTCATATGCACTGCAAATAATCCTGAAAATACCATTTCTACTAATCACATTGTTCCACACAGTTTTAAAGCACATGATTGCAGAACAAAACCCTCAGCACATATTTCTGGCCTAGATTCTTAAGGAAATTAAGTTTATGTGGTAGTGTTGTTTGTCAGTCCTCACCCTATTAAATTTTCAACTTGCTTGTCAGTTTTGACCACATTTGGCAGAAAATGAAGAGATCCAAACAGGTGTCACATTCCTGCACCTTTGGGGGAAATTATTATGCAGGTAGAGGAGACACATCCAAATCAGCCTCTCACAGGATCATATTCTGCTGCAGGAACGCAGCGATTCCCTCCTTTGGCTGGCCCAGCAGCTGCTCCATCAGCAACCTCAGGGCAAGTCCCACAGCCACCAGCAGCAAACACAGTTAGTCCCACTTCCTAATATTATTCAGGAATTTGCTTTATAATTAACCTGTTACAGCCTTTAGTTAAGGAACAAACAAGGATGTTGCCACCAATATTAAAAACCCTTTCACTAACAATTAGCACTATTCTCAGAGGAAAAACTTCATTAGCTTTCAGTCTGCCCTTTTTTAAAGGGGTCAGTGTCTTGTAACAACGGAGAAACAGCTTTTCTCTCAGGGAAAATAGCAAGGAGGCAGTTCATGACAAAGAAAAGATGCAGGCAGAGTACAAGACTCAGGGGCTAAACAAGATGCAAAATCATTTTCCACTTCTAGACCACCACTTCAAGTGCAGACCAATTACACAGCGAGTTAAAAAGTCACCAGCAGCAGCTTCCCCTCAAGCTCTCCAGGGTCATAATATGCAAAACTATGTCAGCCACTTGTCAGAGGGCACTTTAGCCAGCCTCCAGACAGGAGGACAGCCACAACAGTTCCATTGCTCCTGCAAACACTCCAGGTCAAGAGCAACATGTGTCCTGAAGGCAGCATAGAGGAAATGCTGGTCCTGCCAGGAGCACAGATGTGTCCTGTGATGAGAGGACCTCTTTCCAGTTGGGATAGTCTGGCTCCACTTATTAATAGCAGGTGCTGGCATCCACAGCCCAGGGCTCTGAACCAAGCACTGCAGTGTGTCAGGAGCAAGGTGGTGAGGTTTATGGAAAAGAGCTTTTCAACACTGCACCTGGGAACAAGAAGACACAGCCTGGGCATAAAAGTAAAGTTACCCCACAAAAACAATAAGCCTTAAATCACAATGAATTTCAACCAACAAAATTCATTGTACCACATCCCGAAACAGAGTCAGGTGGGGATATCAAGACCAGGCTGGATGGGGCTCTGAGCAAGCTGGGATAGTGAGAAGTGTCCCTGCCCACAACAGGGTGTTGGAACTGGAAGGGCTTTGAGGTCTCTTCCAACCCAAACCAGTCTGTGATTGTATATCTGACCCCAGAAGGCAGCATCTTCACCTATGAGCTTTCCACTCAACTTAGTCCAATAAACTCTCCTACTTCACCCACCCAGTTTTCCCTCTCATGGAAGAACAAGCCCTAGCCACCACAGCAGCCAGGCAGAAACCAGCTCAGTGAGAGCCACTTTCATACTTCACATGAAATATGGATAAATAAATATTTCATACTTAACTGGTTGGTTTGTTTTGTGGAAGAGCAGTTGGTTTTGTTTTTTTTTAAGGAAAGAGGCAAACTTTGTTTAGACTCCAAAATGAAAGGTCAGGCGTGAAAGAACTATTTAGAAGATGCTGAGGGTCAACAAGTGCACCATTAAGTATTTGTTGTGTTGTATCTTCATTTAGAAATCACCTAATAACCATCTTTCCCACAGGGAAGAGCTAACATTAGAAGCAGGATACATCCCAAACAAGGATGTTTCTATTAAACATCCTACAAACAGATGTTCCTAGAATCCAATAATTCAGCCAAACAGATTTTTAACTCCTGTGTAAAATTTGGGAGACAGCAAAAAAGACTTCAATATCACTTAAATTAATTATTTCCCACCAGGGAAACTGGGGAAGGGACCATCTTCAGGAGAGGTAGTGAAGCACAGGGAGATCCATCCCCTGTGCAGAAGGGCTGGGCGAAACCTAAGCCTCTCACTGGAAGGCTGCAGGGTCTGTCCCTTTGAGCTGTACCCAGGAGCATGTGCTGCTGTCCCATGGAGGGGATGGTGGAAGCAATGGAGATGGGAGAAGGTCTTTCCAAGAGGTCTTTTCAGGGAAAGTCACCACCGTATCTCTCACCTCCTGCAATCCAAACCCACCCTCATTACTGTACAGTCATTTAGTCTGTCAGAGACCCCTCCACACACAACATGAGAGACTGATTCAATGATGGGGCTTCTGTCTCAGCTCCTTTTATCCTGAAATTTCCTGTAAGAATCCTATAAAATTATGGGGGGAGAAAACAGCATTCTGTACCTGACCAAATAGTAAAACACAGCTCCTGCTCTATCTAGAGGGCAAGTCATCACTTGCAAAAATTTTGATTTCTATGAAAGCCCCTAGCTGCTGAGCTGCAACACAACCTTCACTTCCCACACACTCCTTGTTTACCATCCTTAGGTACCTAGCATCTTTCTAACCCAGCAAAGACAAGGTCTAGGAGACACTGAACTGGCATCCTCTTCTAAATCTGGGGCTCTGCAGGTCAAGACGAGTGTAAGAGAGGACTACATCAATGCAGTGCTCTACAGAGGGTGGTCTAGATGAACCAGGAGAACACAAGAAATGACGTGCAGGGAAGAGAAGGACAAACTGGGAAGACCTGTACGAGCTGTGTGTGCAGCACTGCACAGCTTGCCATGTGGAGATGCCTGCTAGCTCTCTTCTGCAGAGAAGACATCTCAAGCACAGGGCTCCCAACATGCAACACACCACATTCTTTTTTAATTCAGGATTTCCCCCTGCTCTTCATGCAAGCTGAGGACCTGCAGGCTGAGAGATCATCTGCAAGATGGAATTACTAAAAGAGCTTCCCGCAGGTCCTCATTAAACCCCAGTAATCCTCACAGCCATGACAGCAATGCAGCTGGTGATAATGCATTTCCCCTTTCTGCTTGCATCACTGATTATTACTCATTAGGGCACTTATAATCCTTATATAGAGTTCGTTTATGTAGCCTAATTTGCTAAGAAGTAATCACTCTCCTCCTCCTCCGGTAATACAAAAGAGGGCTGTAAAGTGATTTCATTTGCTATTTATTCCAAGGCTCTCCTTCCCAGAAGTTTCTTTCAGATGTTCAGTCTGAAGCCAGATACATTTGATCATTAGAAAATGTCTGAGACAAGCCCTACGTTTCACCCAGTTTTGTGTGGAAAAGATGAGTAATTTAGGAAGCTTTACATCTCCGAGTTTACTTCGAGTTGCTTGTCAAAAGAAATCCATGAACTTCTTCCTTAAAAAAAAACAACCACCACTGCAGCACTGAAGAATTCAACTCTCCACGCAGAGCAGGGTAAATGGAGTCTACCTAACGCTCAGAAGGAGCTGTACCCGTGCAGAATGAGCACAGGACAGGAGAGCAGGACAGATACCTGCACCACATGCAGCACGAGAGCGATGCACTTGTGTGTCTGCCCAGAGCTGTGGCTCCGGAATTACTGTCTGGTGATCACACTACAGCAGGGTCTGGCTTCGGGTTCAGGGCTCTGCTGCCAACCCATTTGGGGGCTCCAGCACATCTTTTCACCTCGTTGTTCCAGGCTTCCCTCAGGGAAAGCAACAAAAGACAGTCTAAACCCAGAGCTGGTTTTCTGTGCTTAGACTCCAGTCCTGTGCATGCAATCCAGACTTTAAAGGCCCATCTCACTATAGCTTTTCCAACAGTTTTGGGACAATAAATATGCCGGATGCTGAAAAGGTCACTGCTGAAATAATCACTGTCTTGCACTGACTACCACTCCTTACAAATTAGCTGAAAACAGGGAATACAGATTTATATCCAGCCTTCCCTGTAATCCAAGAGTGTTCACGACAGATTATTTTGCTTCTGGATGAGTCCTTGCTGAGCCCTCAAAATTTCCGTAAACACTCACCAAGGAAGAGAAAATGAATGATTGGATTGCAGCACCTCATGACACACAAACCTCAAAGCTTTAGCTGCTTAAAACCACCCACACCGAGCAAAGGAACAGGCTGTAGTTACAAACTCCAAACAGCAAAAATAGTACTACTCAAGACAAAAGGGAGAAAATGGTTTTCTAAGAGTAGAACAATTCAGGCAGTTGGTATTTGCAAAAGCCTCCTTCTACATGCCTCTATGCTTCTGTTTCCAAACAGTCTTTCCATACTACAACGAATTTTGTGTAATTACTAGCTAGGTACTGAGAAACTTAATTGTACTGTATTAACAACTGAGGTTTTGACTTCCTATCCAAGGGCTCTACTACTTTTAATTAAACTTGTACGTTGTAACCTTGTTAAGCCTATGCAAATCCAACACTGTGAAGTTTGCTCTAATAAATCCAGAGGTAATACTGGAGCCTCCATACAAGGATCCTGAAACAGAGTTTAAAATAAGCTTTGTTAGTACAGATATAACCAAACAAACACACCAGAGTGCAGGATATGGTTTTGAAGGCTGAACTTTGCACAATCCATCCTCAGTATGTTTTCAAAGGGTCAATGAGCCACTACAAGTCTCCTCAACTCCTTGTTTAAGCTGAACAACAAAGTTTTCCATCAGATTTGCAGCAGATTTGAGGACTGCAGCTGATTTCCCACATGGCAGCCATGCAAACCCCAGGACACAAGTAAGGTAAGACCCAACAGCACTGTAAAGTCAAGGAGGGAAGAGAGCATTGAACAAGATAAGCAGGGGAGTCTGCTAACCCAGGCCAACACCGACCATTCTCTCTGAGCATAAAGGAACCAGGTTTGATTCAAAGGGCACTTTTTACAAAGTTACAGCACTGACTTCATGGAGGACCACCTAAATATCCATTTCCTCGAGCCAAGGCTGGATTAGTCCCAGAAAGCCAAGTTCTGATGCTCACACTTGCATGTCATGAAAGCAGAGGGAGAAGGTGCCAGGGCAGGGATAAACCAATTTTTAATATTTTCCAAGTCCTTTCATGTCAGTCACAGATCCTTTATAGTCAGCGTTGTGAAGATGCAGTCGTCCCAAACCCTGAGGGAGAATGATCCAGACATGTGTGTGCCCACTGATTCAGCAGCTGGAGCTCTCTGCTCCCCCAAACAGCTGCAATTATCCCCAAGATGATGTGAAGGGGCAGGGTGGGATGGGAAAAGGAAGCAAGGTGGCTGTTTGGCTATCTGAGAGCCCTCCCTGAGGATGCTGCCCTTAACCTGGGCTGCAGGGAGAGATTCTCCCCATGGCATGGCATCCATGCTCCAGAGTGCCTGGCCAGGGGGAGGAAGGGCTGTGCTGCAGGCAGGCACAGCTGGCAGGCAGCTCCCATGGGCAGCCACTAGCTCCAGTAGGGTGAGATTGCTCTGGGACAGATGGGGCAGCAGGGAACTCTGCTGCAAGCCCTCACCAGTCATCCCCTCCACCTTTGCTGCATCTAAATTTGATGGAACTGATCATTTGGGTGTGTACAGACGTCAAAGCAAACTTAAAGCCCCACATGGCATTACATCTGCAATGGTTAAGAACCCATTTTGGCAAAGCATGGGGCTTTCTGGAAGGCAGAGCCAGGAAAACAACAAGTAAAGGCCTATATGATTGTTCCCACTGATCCTTCTCAGTAGTCATTTCATTACATCACTATTTTCCTAACTAATAAAGATCAAACCGAAATTTTTGTTATTTTAGATTTATAGTTTCTCTTAAATGAAAGGTATTCTTATGCCAGGAAGAGGCAAAAAGGAGATTTATTTGCCCTACAGATACCACGGCAAACTTAGTTCAGAATTAAAAAAAAACAAGGAAATCATTATTTCCCCAGCCTCCTTAAAAAGGGACAGAACAGTGAACAAGAAGCCAAGATTATTAGCAGCCAGAAGAAGGAAAAAAAAACCCAAACCAAACCAAATTGAAGAAAAAGAGCAATAAGAGCCTTTGTTCCCAGGAAATCCTTTTAAAGAATTGAGGAGACTCCAAGCAATGCAGCTGTACTTCCTGTGACCTGCAGCGTTCCATTTGGGAACACAAGGAGGGTCACGGCCTGGGGACAGCTCGGTACAGCCACGCTGCACACACAGAGCACCCAGCACGGGAACACCTCACACCAGCTGAGACATGCTGGGCTGCAGGGGCAGGGAACCGCACAGCTTCGGAGCTGGCCTGCAAAGGGGACCTGCTCAAGTCACACATGGCAGCAGGATTCTCTCAGGACTCAGAGCTGGGGTTGCTCACCCTGCAGAAAAGAAGGCTCCAGGGAGACCTTATAGCACCTTCATGGGCTACGAGAGAGCTGGAGAGGGACTTTTGACACAGGCGTGTAGTGACAGGGCAAGGGAGAATGGCTTTAAACTGAAAGAGTATGGGGTTACACCAGAAATTAGGAAGAAATTGTTCCCTGGGAGGGTGGGGAGGCCCTGGCACAGGCTGCCCAGAGAAGCTGTGGCTGCCCCATCCCTGGAAGTGTCCAAGGCCAGGTTGGATGGGGCTTGGAACAACCTGGGATAGTGGAAGGTGTCCCCATGGCAGGAAGGTTGGAACTGGGGGATGTTTAAGGTCCCTTCTAACCCAGGCCATTCTAGGACTCCTTTAGAGCAGAGTCAGCAGCAACAGGAGACAGCAAAGCTCGCTAACAACACACAGTTAATAAAACACCACCTGGATACAACACACCAACCTCACTCCCACGGTCAGGCAAGTTGGGTATTTGTAAGAGAAATATCACTAAGTGATAAATTCAGCCCACGATGAACCAGGCCACATTAGCAGGCTTCTTGCAAGGAAAAACATTTCGAAATGACACAAGCAGCTATCCACACAATACACTTTATAAAGCACACACAGGCCCAGGAACATTGCTTGATGTATTATTGATAGGCAGAGCCACTTCTGAGGCGGCACAGACTTTGAACAGCACTGCAGCAGGAGGGGAGAGTACAAGCAAAGGGAACAACAGAACAGGAATGCTAAACTGCTGCAGGACTTAGATAAACAGACCAATTACCCGAGAGTTTGTCCACACTGAGGAATTAACTCAAGCACTGTCCCTGACTTGCCCTCCCATCTACATCTTGAATTAGAGCACGGCGCTTAACTTTAGTTGGCAGGAGACACAGGCAAATGTTTGATTAAGCACATTTAAGCAGTGCCTAAGCACTGCTGCAGGCAGGCAACACTCAGGGACCCCAAAGCCCTCCAAGTATTCCCCACTATTTTCAACACAACTCCATCATACCCTGTGGACAAACTCAGAAAGCAACACAACATACGTACACGTATTTATATATATTTGTTTTAAAAGTTTAGTGCTATATATAATTACAGCAGAACTTTCAGACCCCTTGGCATCCTTAAAAGCACAGTTACGGCTATCCAGAGCAGCATCCTTCCTTCAAAGGATGCCCAAGATCGCTCACGTTTGATTCATTTGGGAGGGACACACAGCTGGAACATGTCTCCTCTGCCCCGCACCACTGGAAGAGTGGCAAGACAATCATTAAGTATTTTGGGCACACAAGCCCTTTACTGCTAGCAGGAGTCAAGTTCAATATATGTGGGCGAGATCACTCGAGCTTAACTCAGTTCTGAAGGACATCAGCATGAAAAAAATGGGAGGAGAGGCTGCTGGTCCCTGAGGAACAGGAGGGGGAGGCAACAGTTATGCTTGCTTATAACAAGGAGGCATTTCACCCCAACTGAGATCCCTTGAGCTGGAACCCAGCCAGAAAGCCCAAATAATAGCCCTTCTGCTCACAAAACCACCCCTGAATCTTGATTGTTCACAAGCTGTCTGGAACACAGTTTTAAACTCATTTAAAATATAACAGGGGGGGAAAAATCCTG
>NW_008246056.1:2224126-2224849 GCF_000691975.1 Corvus brachyrhynchos
ATTCCTGCTTTGCCTGGGTTTCATTACTCATTTTCCAGCTTTCTTTAAAACTGACAAATTTAAAAGTATCAGGGGTTTTATGTATAATTTTTTACTTTGTCCCTGCACAGGATGCCATTGGAAGTATGCAATATTTAAGCATTGCATATGCACAGATATGAAATTTTTGCTTTTACCTTGATTGAGCATTTGTTTTGTTTCTTTAAATTACCCAGCTTGTGTCTTTTACAGGAAATTAAATTAACACAAAGTATCTTTTAATAATCATAAAAGCTTTCCAGCAATTCAATTTGCAAAATGACAGACCAGCATTCTGCATCACAGTAAGCAGTTTATCAAGCTGTTCTGACAGCAGATCTTGTTCAAAGCCTTGTCCAGAAATGTAACACTACCTCCTACTATTCCAGGCGTGCAGTCAATGACAGAAAACAGTTATGAGACACAGCCAAGCACATGCTCTCTCTTCACAGCATTAAAATCTGGAAGTCTCTCTCCCAGCTACAACCCAACTGAGCTGCAGCCAGGGTCAGCTCTGTGAAGACAAGTTAATACGGACTTGCTTCATTCTGTTTCCCTGAAAATGAAGCCAGCTCTGCGCTGCCAGAGGCCCCAGCCTCGCGTAGGAGGGAGCCTGGCGGTTCCACTCCCACTCCTGAGGTCAGCTCACAGGATACACACACAAGAGGAAGAGATGCAGGGAAAGACAGCATCAAGGTAGGGAAA
>NW_008246056.1:2224890-2234507 GCF_000691975.1 Corvus brachyrhynchos
GAAAGCACTCGAAACCACAAAGTAGCTCAGGGACAAAGGGTACTATATGTGTGTGAGGAATTGCCCCTACCAACCCCATAAAACATGGCCAGGGCCAGCAGCCCAAGCCACAGGAAAGGCCTTGCTGTGACACACCGACCTCTTCACATGCCACTTGACTGGAAGTGCCTTCCCAAAAAGTGTTGCTCCTGCTCTGACAGGAGTTCTGTCTGCCCTCATACAGCACAAGGGCTTCAGGAAGCCAGACAAAAGCCCTGATAGCAGGGAAGCAGTGAAAACAAGGAAGGCAACTTATCCCAGCCTCAAAGGGAATGAGTGGTGAAGCTAAGAGCTCAGTCTGGCCTCGTCCACACAGCAGCAGCTCCAGCATGAGCATAACTGGCTTTTCTGCAAACGCTGAGACATGGAACATATTCCAAACAAATATTCCTTAGGGGAGAAAAAAAAACAAAGATGCATCAAGTGAGATTTATGGGACAAATACTTTCACTCCCGGGTTCGTGAGTTTTAGCCTATTTTTAGTAAGCTGCCTTTGCAGATGCCAAAAGAACATCTCTCCCCCTCTGTACATACACAGCTGGACATGAATTCCCACAGCCTGGCCAGCAGCATCTGCATTCAGCTTCACAGATGTGAATTACAATAGGAAGTCTTGAGGAGGGGAAGCCTCTTCTCTGGAATTCCAAACACATGTAGTTAACATGGTCCAAGTGCCAAGCATACAGCCCATGGGAAGGAGGGGCCCATGAGTGCAGAGTTAGAAAGTTCCTTCCTTGCCACCAGCAGTATCCCCTCGATCCTTTATTACTAAGCAGTGTTAAAAAAGATCAATATGCATGGCTTAAAGACTGAAATACAGAATAGCTCCTTTTCTCCAGGCTCCATTTGCACACAGGAGCACAGCTAGGAATCAGTGTCCCACTCAGAAGCTGCCTCTCCTTGGCCATCACAGCTCTGCAGAAAGGCTGCAGGTCTGTTTACAGCCACCAGACCAACACAAGCTCCATGTGGGCAGGAGAGACAGCTCCTTCCCTTGGAGAAGCACTGCTGCATTCCTGGGCTGGCCTGCAGTTTCAGACTCCTCGGCAGCATCCAGCCCTCCCCACTCCCAGCCCTACAAGAAGCAGGTGGCATTGCAAACCTTCCAGAGCAGCACAGTTCAAGGCCAGAATGAACTCATCTGCAAAATTACACTGCTCCATCTCTTGCCTCCACTGCTCCCAGCACACCTTCCTGAACATGCACATTTTTGTACACTTTTTGCTCCTGGAGAAGCCTAAAAACCTCATTGGGAGAAATCTGCCCACTCCAAAAACATGAACCAGCAAAGCCCCATGCTTCTGGGAGCTGTCTCTGACTCCATCCAGGGAAAACCATTCCAGCCTACAATGGCTCCTTAATGCCACCACTGCTGGGAAGCCCAATACACCCTCACCACAGTGCTTGGAAAAGGAGGCAACAGCCAGAGCCAGTCCCAGCAACGCACTTTCCCACTGTCCTGGGGAATGCCAAGCTTCCCGCTGAGAGTCTGGCCATCAACCAACCTCCAGCATTTCCTGAGCCTGACCAGAGGCTCTGCAACAAGAACAGTGCTCTCACCCACCCCCCGGAAAGCTGCCCTGACCAGACTGTTCTCCCCTGCCTTCCACATCCCTGCCACATGCTCCACTGCTCTGGAGCACCACGAGGAAGCTGGCATACACACTGGCATGCAAAATACCACCAGGTAGGCAAAGCAGCTCCAGTTTGGCCCACACCAGCAGGACACACAACCTGACCTCTCCCTCCTCCACAGGGAGGAGTGTGCAGGTCCGCAGATTCACCCTGAGCAGCCCCATGGGTTTTTAGTTACTTTAGTTCATCTCCAGTACTCCTCTGCCTCCCTATACACACAGTCCTCTCCCAGAAATCTGCCTCATTTCCCACAAACGCCTACACGGCGAGCTTGGCGTACTGGCTTGTCTCAAAGCCTCATCAGGCCCCAAACAGGGACGGCCAACTTTTAGAGGAGGATTCACGTTTCATTTTTCATAGTCTCAAAGCTATGCAACATGTTGAGTCTGTGCTGTAACCTCCTGTTTATCAGGGAACGACTAACAGTTTAATTTGGATTAATTTCACGTATGGCTTCTATCAGACCTGGCAGAACCTCTGGCTGCCCTCACGCTTCTGTATAAACATCAACAAAATCCAGGCATGAGGATCTAGATACCGGAGGAAAATGTCTGCCTCAAAACTTTGCAGCACAGGCAAGACAGGAAGGATTGAAGGAAGGACACTGCAAATTACAGCACTCTGAATTTCCCTGTGTGCCCATGGGAGGGTAGGGACACGCACTGGGAGGATGGACCCCATGGCAGGTGGCACTGCCAACTCCAAAAGCCAGCAGGGTCCCCTGCTCTGCAGCAGCTCAGGTTGCGCTCTCACCACCCAACAAGCCCAGCCCAGACCCCCTACGTTCCCTGGGGGACCTGTTCCTTGCCCCTCACTTCCACACCCAAGGACTTCAGCAGCAGAGACCCCACCGCCCTTTCAGTACCAGGGTGTCCTCCTCCCTTCCCAACCATGACCCTAACAGCTTGCCCCAACAAAAAGGACATGAGCAAAGGCATCTCCATTTAGACCATCACTAGGTCTCCATCCCCAACAACCTCTCTCTTCCAAAACCACATGGCAGGTCAAACAATGCAAAGTGGAACTCTCACTAGAAGCAGAAGTGGTACTTTCATTGGGTCTAGCAGGTATTTTATGGACAGCACTCTTACTTCTCACTCTGCTTACAGCAAATAACACCTCTCCCACAAAGGGCTCCAAGTCTTAGGGCAAAGAGAGAACAAAGTAAGGCTCAGAGGGAATGTGGTTCCTTCCCCATTCCTTCCTTTTAACACAAAGAGAGACAGACGCCCTGTTTTGCTCCTAAATGCACACTCTGCAGGAACTACATGAACACAGCTGGATCTGAGGAACGGAAATGTTGTTCCTCACCATGTGCAACAGTAAAGCCAGGCCTAATTACCACAGCCATAGGAAAATTATATGGAACATTTTTAGTAAGAAGAGAAATTAACTGCAATATCACAGCCAAATTCCAATTTATCATCAGCAGTCCAGCTGGATACACTGTCCTAAACAAGTGGGAAGCCGATCCCAAACTACTGCCATGTGTGCTGTAGCTTCCTTACCCTTTTTAGTCATAGAATGAGCTGAGTAGGAAGGGACCCACAAGGACCATTAAAGTCCAATTCCTGGCCTGCACAGGACAGCCCCAAGAATCCCCCCACACCTGAGCTTGTTGTCCAAATGCTCCTGGAGCTCTGGCAGCCTTGGGGCTGTGACCGTTCCCTGGAGAGCCTGTTCAGTGCCTCTGGGGGAAGAACCTTTTCCTGATACCCAGCCTAACCCTCCCCTGACACAGCTCCAGCCGTTCCCTCAGGTCCTGTCCCTGGTCACACAGAGCAGAGATCAGGGCCTGCCCCTCCTCTTCCCCAGGTGAGGAAGCTGCAGAACTGCTGTGAGCTCTGACCTCAGTCTCCTCCTCTCCAGCTGAACAGACCAAGTGCCCTCAGCTGCTCCTCGTGTGGCTTCCCCTCCAGGCCCTTCACCATCTTCATGTCTCTCCTTTGGACATTCTCTGAGAGCTTTACATCCTTCTTACATTGCGGCTCTCAAAACTGCAGAGTCCTTCCCCTCTGAAAGAGGCATGGAGATACACCAGCGTATCAAGGCAAGCCCCTACAGAAACATCCCCTTGTTACAACTCCTTCTGCATTTCCAGGTGGCCCACAGTCAGCTCAGCCCTGCCTAAACAGGGCCCAACTCTGCTGCCTGTTTTTCTGCTGCCATGCTACAGAGTGAGGCATGCATACACACCAAGCACAACACCTGTGTTCTGACAGCTGCATTTCCACACCAGCACCAGGTTCCACCAGGAGCAAAATGACTTCCTAGGACAGCACAAGACAGTGTCAAACAGCTTCTCTGCACAGAAACGCAACAGGGAGAGACATTTGTTGCAAGAAAGCCAAACACACAGCAATTACAGTTTTTGTTCATCATCTCTCTGTGGTATTTTCACTGGTGAATGAATAAAATATCATTTACAGCAAAAGCGAGATTTCCAGTTGGAGGTTATTTACTTTCACCTCAATCACAGCAGCCCTGGCAAGCTAGATGATGCACAAGCCAAGCAGCAAGTGCTCGCATGCTGGGAACTGTTCAAACAGGAATAATTCAATCTTTTTGTAGTCTCACCCTGGCTAATTTGCCACAAGCTGTCTCTTTTCAGATGCTACATGAAACACAAGAAAAAAACCAAGCTGGATTAAGCTGGTCCGTTTACAATCAGTTCATCTACTGAGAGTTCAGGTCAGTTCGTTTTCTCTGTAAAACAAATTCCTGTTTTCAGCTTTACAGGGTTTAAGGAACAAAAATTTATTGCAGTAACCAAACATTGCTCACCGGACAAGCGTGCAGCGATTACTTAACTAATGCAAACGATTTTCAGTCTGCGTGCAAGGAATGCATGGGATAATTCCAGGGCAATCTCTTCCACCGGCATTTTACAAGTACTTCTTAGGTAGCTATGGAGATGTTACAGCCTTTTTCATTTTGCTGTCATAACTAGACAGCTATTGATTTCTTTGCAAAATTCCTTGGAAGAGTGGGGAAGGGAGGGGGAGTTTCAAGCACCGTGAGGTCTGAGAGCAACAAGCTGAAGAAAATGGGAACAGATTTCAGATGGAGAGTCAGCACGGAGGCTCCTTGCAAAAGATAGCCTTGAACCTGGTCCTGCTTTGGTACTTCTGCAAGAAAGAAGGTAAACATACACACATGTAACAGGGATTGTCTTCCAACAAGCTCCAAAAGGAAAAACATTTCCAGCTCCCACTGCCATCACCCTGCACAAAAGGAGGCCCTCCCCAAGGCCAGGCTGTGGTTTTGCTCCAACACTCTCTCTGGAGGCATGGTAGGACTCTGTCCTCGCAGTCATGCTGGGCTGCAAGACGTTTCCCTCTCCCTCTAAGCAGGTTACATGGAAGTCTCATCCCGGACAGGCCTTGCAGGTAATCAGTGCCTCCTCTGCACCCCCACCAGGCATTACAGCTTTGTGATGGACAACTCTGCATTTCACTCTCCTTCCAACAATAGCCCAAGAGCTTGCTGTGAGCTCAGCACTGCTGGTCCTCAGCAGCTGATTCTGCCAAAAACGATGCTGAGAGAAATGCCTTTCACCTTATTGACCCTTTAAGATAAATCATTCCTGCATATGCAGATTTAAGACCGATCACAACGACAAGAGAGTCTGAAACATGAGATACCGACCTGGAAAACTCTGTGTCACACAGATAAGGACATACAAATGATCATGGATTTAGGCCTCATTCAGAAACTCCCTTGGTAATGAGAACAACAGACAGGCTCTGAACAGATACTTCCCTTTGGATAAAATAGAAAGGAAAGCCTGTTCAACCAAAACATTTTTCTTAAATTCACCTTAGACCCAGTCACAACAATGGAGCCAGAACCCGCAGAATTATCTCTACCACAAACTGCAGGAAGTTTACCGGCACCACCCTGAAAGCAAATCTCAATCTTCTCATCTCCATGCTGTGTTTACAGCCTCATGACTGCTCACCAAAAGGACACTCTCAAGGTCTACTGCAAATGGAAAGTGAGTGAGATGTTGCTGCTGCAGAACAAATCCATGTCTGTTCTGTCCACCTAATGTCCATCCAGATATGCAGCCACATCTTCAATGCTGCTATTTTAACCTGTGGGAAGGCTTGAAAGGGGAGAATAATTAATCATCCTCTAAGCTCCCCAAGAAACTGGCTGAGGACAGGCAATGCCATGGGGCAGCCCCTGGACTCGCCCCATCTCGCAGCCAGGTGCTCCCAGATGTTTCCACCACCCCAACACTGCCAGCAGCATCCCAGCTTTAGAGCAGTACCACAAATCAGGTTGCACTACCCACCAGCTGCCAGAGGCAAGCCATGGGATTGCAGTGTCACAGGGGCACAGGCCAGACTCAGCTACTGCTGCTGGATGGCTACATGCCACAACAGGGGACTGGGGAGGGAAGGGGGCACATCTGCACCCCAAACCCAGCAGCAGTCCTCCCACTCACCCAGAGCAGGGCACACGCCTCCCTGGGACCCCTCACCAAGAAGGGAGGCAGGGCATGGTGCAACCCTAAAAATATTCCAGAAAATACAGTTCTGCTCAGCACCACCAGAGATTGCAGTGGCCCTGCCCAGCACAGGAGGTCCAACACCAGCTCCACCACGAGTGTGGAAACCTCCGAGAAGATGCTTTTGGTTAGGACCTGCTAGTTACATGTTTCACATCCAAGAGAAGGTGTACACCAAGGTAAGCCACTATATGCTTCTTCTGGAAGAGAAGAAAACAAACAATAAACCAAATAAAAAATCGTGTGATATAGAAAAAAAAAAATTCAACCTTTCTTTATAAAAATACAAAAACAAATTCTTAGAGCCAATTTAAGCTTAGGCAAGCAAGAAATATAAATATGCATTTCTGAACTTTCCCCTGTGATGTTTCCTTTACAAACGTAACAAATTAAAAGTGCTGTCACAAATTAAACGAGCTTTGGTTAAGTGGAGGGGAAAAAAATGCTGATGGCTCTGAGATCCAACTGACAAGCCTTTTCAAGTCTGCTCTGATGCAAAACCAACTTCCCAGGGATTTAAATTAAGAGTAAAGAAATATTTTCCTTGGCTTAATCCTGGTTTGGAAGCAGGACAGAGGATACTACAACAAAGCCAGCACCTGAACCCACCAGGAGCCATCCAGCTGCCACAAGTCTTTCCTGGAGATTAGCTGCTCAACACACCCACCTCTTCCTCAGCAAGACCCCTGCTCCACTGTGCCAACAGCTGTGGGCAGGAATGGGGAACACTCAGCACATCCTCCCCTCACTCTCTGTAGGCCACCAACCCAATGACACTGCCTGTGATGCACACCCAGGTCCAGGAGAACAGACATTTCAACTTGGATCTTGAGGAAAGCCACCAGGGACGGCTACTTCAGCCTCCAGCTGCAATGTGGAGGTTCCCCTCGCAGCACACAGGTCCCCAGGGTGTAGATCACACAAAGTATTTGTCAGCTGTGGGATGGAGCACCTTGCTTTTCCTGGGGAGGATGAAATTTCTGTCTGGTTCTTCCAAAGGGAGCTCTGGGTACCATCCTTCCCCAACCATTTAACAAAGTCTACCAGAAATGCTTCCAGTGCACAAGAAGAGCAAAAAGGTTGAGCATCATGGCCATCAAACCACCACCTCCCACGTGTTTTCCAGCTTGGAATGCAGGTTCCAGCACCAGGAATGTTCCCTGATCCCACATAGCCACAGCCTCACCCACAATTCAGCCCCTGCCTGCCCCTGCATCCTGCACACAGCAGCTCTCAGAGACAGCACACTCCCCCCCGAGGCTGGGGATGGACAAAGATGAATCCATCCTACTTTTAGCACAAGTCTAAAACCTAAACCAGGAGAGTAGAGGAGATGCTTCAAAGCCACAAGAGAACCTTCCAAAATCATGCAAAACACAACTGCACAGCTGACAGCTATGAATACCCGCTCATGCTGAGAAGATCCCAAGGTATTTGCTCCCTTTCCCTGTCTCCACAGCACTCCTTCTATAGGAGTAGTCTACCTGATCCAAGCCTAACAGAGAACAGACTCTGCCAGTCTCCATACGGCCAGAGGGATTTCTACCAACCCATGGCCAGTGTGTAAGAACACAGCAAAGCTGTACAGAACCCAGGATCACAAGGACTACAACAATGTGAGATCATAACTATTTTCAGAAACACACCAACAGCTCAGGGTGTTTTCGCAAAAAAGATACTCTTCTCACCTGTTCTTCAAGAGAGACATTAATTAGCAGCATTACACTTCCTTAATTTGATCCTACAGACATCTTCACATGCCAACCTCACGACACCCAAAAACATGAAGGCCAGCCTTCAAATGGGCTGTGGGTTCTTCTCCCCATCCCTCACACTCTGCAAGACCTGGGCTAGTCTAAGTAGCTAATTTCCTTCAACAGTGCTCAGACCTTTCTCATGTTTCACAAGGGCTGTATTTCTGTCAAAACTTCTTACGCAGCTGTAGCTAGTGAGTACAAACACTTTAGAGAGAAAATATCAAGCCAAGATTCAGTAAAACAGCCTTTCTGGATAACTATGGACTCTTTGAACAGACTCAGTCCAGCAACCACAAAGCTGGGAGAGAACCAGACCCCAATGGCCACACCTGCTGACAGAAGATGGGCAGCTGTGTGCACAGCTGTCACAGCACCAAGGAAAGGAACTACCCTTCCTTGTCCTCAAAACACATCCTGGTGCTGATTGGGTAAATGCATATGTGTTCTTGTTTCTGTCCTACATAACAGAGCACAACAAGGGAAGATTTGAGAATGAGGAGGTTGGGGGGTTGTTTGTTTGGCAGTTTGTTTGCTTTCACAGTTATTTTTCTGTTACCAACTACGAATTGTGTGTGTTGTACATCCCTTTGCAACCATTGCAGTGCCTGTGAACTATCTGGGGTTATATTCTACACTGACATATAAAACATACCCTGTTTTACCCTATGTTTTTGCTTCAGAGCTGATCAGTCTGAGACAAGGCAGGGAAGACCAGACCATTATCATTTCCTCTTATTTTGATGTGTCTGTAACGGAGCAAGAAAGTAAAGCTATTCTCCCAAATCCATCACATTTGGAGCCGTGAGAACTGTTGGATTTAAAAGATGCTGATTCATGCTAGTGGTTATCAGATTTTTCCCATCTGTGACACAATTTGACAGCTGTCTGGCAGCAAAGAGAGTCTCCACTTCGGAGTTCAGATGCTGCAACAGCTGGCTCAAGTCTCAGCCTTCAGTTCTCCCCTCATATTTAGGGAAAAAGCCTATAAAGAAAAATGCAAGTGCAAACTAACTTTTGGATCAGCATACCTGACCTTGGAGCCTTTTATGCACAGGTACCATTTGGCAAGGGGATTTTATTCATGCAAGAGTTACAACACTGTGCCTGCTGGAACAGGGATTACCATCAAAATGTATGCAGAGGGCTGCTTAAAGTCACTGGTTTTGTTATTTTTATCTCCCCTCAAACACCACAAGCCAGAAACTGCTGAAGTGGCCTCTGGTCCTGTTCCTTAACACAACTTGCTCTGCTTAATGATGCAGAGCCACAGAAAGGAACAGAAGCATCTTCACCTTACCACAAACAATTCCTCCCAGCCAGCACCTCTAGTGAGGAGCACTCTCCCAAAGTATCAGCTCTGTCAGCACAAAGGGACCAAGCATTCCATGGCAAGAGCTCACAGGACTCACAGCCAGCAGATATGTTGGTTTGGCAAGGCTGGACTACACAGCCCAACCTCTCCCAAGTTCTCCACCTGCTTCCCCCATTGCATCGCTCAAGGCTAGGGCAGAGTGTCTGGAAAGTGCCCAGCAGAAAAGGACCTGGAGGTGCTGATCAACAGCAGCTGAACATGAGCCAACACCTGCTCAGGTGGGCAAGAAGGTCAATGGCTCCTGGGCTGGGTCAGCAACAGTGTGGCCAGCAGGACCAGGGCAGGGGCTGGGCCCCCG
>NW_008246056.1:2234638-2238909 GCF_000691975.1 Corvus brachyrhynchos
CGGAGGGAACTAGGTGGGCGCAGCCGGGAGCAAAGGAGGCTCAGACGGGACCTTCTGGCTCTGCCCAACTCCCTGACAGGAGGGGGCAGCCAGGGGAACTCAGGCTCTGCTCCCAGGGAACAAGGGACAGGAGGAGAGGGAACGGCCTGGAGTTGTGCCAGGGGAAGGTCAGGTTGGACATCAGGAGGAATTTCTTCATGGAAAAGGTGGTCAGGCCTTGGCAGGGGCTGCCCAGGGAGGTTTGGAGCCCCCATCCCTGGAGGTGTCCAAGGAAGGCCCGGACGTGGCACTCAGTGCTCTGGGCTGGTTGTCAAGGTGGGGATTGGTCAAAGGTTGGGCTCATTGACCTTAGAGGACTTTTCCAACCTAACAGATGCTGTGATTCTATGATTAATGACAAACATGACCCAGGCAGGGGCAGGGAACAGAAAGGCTTTACCTACAATGGGCTGCAAAACCTGTGTCTAAATATAGTTCCACTGAGGAAAGAAATCAGATTTTAACACAATTGGTTTATCTTGGCCTTTTAACAGAAACAGAAGTATGGCCAATGGAAAAAGGAGAAAGCTTTAACCCAGCACACTTTCCTCGTGTACAGCAGAAGTCACAGAGGAACAAAGTGCTCTGGAAGCTAAAGGACACCAGGAAATTTTATGTGCCCATAGCAAGGGCAATACACAGCATGGGCAACCAACTGTGAATTCAATGTGATGACTGAATTATTAATGGAAAATTCCATCCTTTAAGCACAAATAAAGTACTATTTTGGCAGCAAACACTACTAGAAAAGTAACAAACAGCCACTGTCTTCAGTATGAGCTGAGCCAACACACAGGTCAAATTGTGAGAAAGAGGTGGGGGAATAAAAAGGAGAGAAAAGAAAAATGCATCATTCCCTACATCTCAAGGTATGTTCCCAGCTGAGCACCCTCCCTAGGGAAGGGAGATCCAAAGCAAAGATCCCACCAGAAACCCACCGAGAGATGTCAGGATTTACCGCGATCTCCTAAAGAGGTGCCTCAAATTGGAAACATACAACAAGTGCAGGTAACAAACCCACGGCAAGAGAAACACTGACCTCCAAGAGGACCAAGGTTTCATTCTGGATTAGATGCTGACTTTTCCAAACACAGGGCAAGAGATGTAATCTCTGGGGAATAGCATGGAGCCTTTTCTGTGTGATGCAAAGGTTAATGCTTGCAAACCAGACATCTCTGAGGAGCTGCCTGTGATTTCTGAAGCTGTCATTAAATGACCACTCTGTCTTCACTCAAGCCAGGGCAGGAGTTTATAGTAAATGCTAAATAAACATGTGGGCATAAACACCAGCAGTAAGCATGAGGCAAGGCAATGTAGTTCACCTCTGCTGGGCTGGATCCAAAAGCAAAGTCACTAATGGGATGACTAATGGGATGACTAATGGGATCTCACAATTACTAATGGGGGAAGGGGTTCACTATTCAGCCTAAGTACAGGAAGGTATTAAGTGGCTTTAGTTATGAAGGTATTAAGTGTTTTTATGTATCCTCAATGCACAGCTGTATGCACACGTTCCACACAAGAGGAGTGAACAACAAAACCTGCCTGAACCTTCCAATAAACCTGTTCCTTGCTTTTGTAAGTTTACAGATGTGGTTTGGCCAGGCAGAAATAAGTCAGATCATAATTGTACGCTTTAAAGCAGCCACATCACTTCAGTTTTGCTTTGAAGCCCTGACAGTAACCAAGGAAAGTATGAGAAGAAGCTGTCTCAGATATACCAACCTAACTTGTACATCACCATTCAGTAGCTGAGGCAGAAGTTACCAGCACCTCCTTAAGGGCATGCAAATTCAGCAGTGGGACAGGGGCTTTACTGACCACCCCTAACACCACAGGATGTTTTATCAGCCCCCTAAATCCTGCCTAATATTTGGGCTCCTACTTTCTCTGTTGAAAACTACTGCAAAACAACAGACTCCCCCATCAGAGGCACTCTGGGGTTTTTGCACTCCTTTTGAACCACCTCAGGAGCCAGGGATATGTTTTTGGACCATCTGTACCAGATTTAGGATCTGGCACCCTCTCTGTGCTCCCTCCACCTTCACAGAAAAACACATAATGCAAAGCACAACACAGAAAATCAGGCAGCTCCTCAAAGCAGTTGACAGCAACACTCCCTTGTGCTCAGTAAGCCAAAGGCCGGGTTTGATGCAATCGCACCACTGACAAGAAAGTGACTAAACCTTCGTTGGTTTCAAAGCTCTTCAGGGGAAGGATTTCCACTTCACTGAAAGTGTTCCTTTAAGTGGTGAAAGAAACATCAGAGAACCCCCACTCGGATGGATTAAAGAGACAAAACCTCCTGAAGGACACTGCACCCAGCACCTCATAACACACAGCACTGCCTGTCCTCAGGCCACCCTGACCCGGCCAGTGAGCAGTGACCAGACTTTGTCCTGCTCATCACCAAGGAGCAATGGGACCAGACAGGCCGGCAGCACCACCTGGGAACCTCAGTCTCCTGGGAATGGCTGTCATTTCAGGAATGTTAACAATTATCCTCGTGTTGCCACGGGTCACAGGTAAAGCCTCCCCATACACCTCCACAGATATCTTCACGGGCACCTCTCTCCTTCCTGCAAGGTGTGTCAGCACAGCCCAGAAAGGAAACAGGACTCACATCTAAGTAGGAAAAAAGATGATTCCACCACGGTTCCCTGCCCCCATGTGACATCCCTGGTTTCAAGGCACTCCACCCTACATTTCAGGGACAAGCAGAAATGTTACTCACCGAGTTTCTTCCAGAGCCCGGATCTGCTGCAGACACATGTGCACAGGACAAACCAACTTAAACCTTCCTCAGCACAACTCTTACACCCAGATGCAGCAAATGGATGAAATCCCAGGGCTCAAAGCAAGACATGGGCTGCCGAAGAGGGAACCTGCTCCTCAGGGCCCCCTCACAGCCAGGCAAAGAGGTGGGGCTCCCGCTGCCTTTGGGGAGGAGAGAAACACCAACTTCACTCTCCTGGCATGGGAACATTGATCTTAATGTGTGAGCAACACAACAGCCACTGACAGTCACTGTCACTGCCAGGAGATGATCTCTCCAATACAGCTTTTCAAGAAGCTGTGCTAAATCCAAACTCCACCGGGTGAGTACTAAGCTGAAGTAGGGAGTGCCCTGGCTCTTTGTTTCTTACCGATGCAAAGAAGTTAAGAGGCCAAAATCTTTGCTGCACCTGAAACAGAGAGTTTAAGCAGATTTCTGCTTTCCTACTTTCCTGAATGCCTCTCAAACCAACCTGTCATGCTGCCTCACTGAGAGCACCAGTTTGACTGAAACCTCTACTTACATGCCTTCAGAAATGTAAATCCTCAGGATACAGCTGCTACCTTTAATAGAGGCAATAAATCCCAAGCTGACACACTGGGACATCTTCCTCTTCGAAGCTCCACGGTGTAATCACGGAGAATATTCCCACTCCGTGCCCCATTTCTGCTGTTTACTTTTTGGAATGCAGCGACACTTGTATTGCTCAATATGCTGCCAGTGCAATCCACACAGAGCCTACACGCGGTGCTGCTGTAGTGGCTGTGCTCGGGCCAGAATAAGGAGAGCCAGCAGAGTCTCTGAAGGCTCAGGCACAGCCAAGCCCCAGCCTGAAACTCTTCCTCTGTGTTCCTCACTCACACGAGGGAGCACACACGTGTTACACCACAGCCAAGCGTTTAATGCCAAAGCTTCCCTTCCCCCCAGAAACAGCCACGGAGGTGTAAAGCACCTTTTTACAGCTCCAGCTGCACCCCAGCCACGGTGTGAGCAAGCACAGCTATTCCAGCTTTTAGAAGTCGCGGCTCGAACAGAAACAGACCTCGAAAAAGTAATTACAGGATGTAAGAACCCCAGGCCTTAAATCAAACCACATTTGTCAGCTCCAGATAAAACCCATAACTGCAGTTTCACAGCATCAGTGCCTGAAGCGTCCTACTAGAGCCTGAAAAGATTAAACCGGAGACCGCCAACCTCTCCCCAAAACTTCCCGAAAAGTTATGTCGGGTCCAGTACAGAAACAAGGCACAGAAGATCGGGAGTGCCGAAAGCACTGCGAGGCGGCACGGGAACAGGGACACGCAGCGGGGAACACGGGCAAGCAGGGGGGACAGAGGCTGGCGGGCTGGGACACGGCACGGGAACAAGGACACCAAGCGGGGACAGAGGCTGGCGGGATGTGGCGGGGCAGGCTCCCCGCTGCCCCCGGCTCCGGGCACACGCGGCGCTCCCGTTC
>NW_008246056.1:2239159-2255124 GCF_000691975.1 Corvus brachyrhynchos
CGGCCGAGGCACCGCCCGCCGCCGCTCCCGGGGCCGGCCGTGGGGGAGCCCGCGTGGGTCTGCGAGCCCCCGAGTTCCCAGTGCCCCTCACGGGGAATCCCAGCATCGCTGAGGCTGGAAGAGACCTCAGAGATCATGGAGTGCAGCCTGTGACCGAGCGCCACCGCGCCGGCCTCACCCTGGTACCGAGGGACACGTCCAGGCTTAAAACACCGCCAGGGACGGTGGCTCTGCCACCTCCCTGGGAACAGCCCGGGGTGCTCTCCCCGGGCCTTCCCTGCCCACCTCGGGATCCCGACGAGTGTCCCAGGTCTGCGCTGGGCTGAAGCAGCCCGAGATCTCCCCGAATCGCTGCTCGGGAAGGGAAGGGGTCGGGTCTGGCCGCGGCCCCCGAGCAGCGAGCCCGGGGCTGCAGCTGGCAGGAGGCATCACCCCTACCGCCGAGCACCGCAGCAGGGAGTGACACCCTGCTTAAATCTGCAGTGCACCCATGCCAGGCGTTTGCCTCAGTGCTGAGGATAAACATCGTGCAGGTTTTAATGCAGCGATCATTGCTATATTCGCACGAGCATTACTCTCTCATTTATACAGAGTAAGGGACTCAGTGCACTCCACTCGCAGCCACGCCAAAAAATAACCTTAGCTTTACCAGCTCCATGGCAGAAAGGTCTTCAGAGGCCTGAGATGCTGCTCTTTCAGGAGCGAAGCCACACAAATAACAGACCAAGGGGTTCAGGCAGGTTCAGCCAGCTAACTCTTGTTTGGAGTGAACTCAAAGCTCTTCCTTCCATCTCTTCTCCAAGGGCTGGGTTAGAGAACACTTTTGATGTTCTGTACATGGAAAAGACAATTCGGTTGTACTCTGTTTCTGACCATAACATGCAAAAAAGTGGAAGTTTCCATTCAAAATGGAAAGTATTGGTGACATGTTGAAAGCAAACATTTTGAATTCCCAACAAAAATGGGAATGTATAATTTGCTTTTTAAGCACAATTTGCAAAGAGCACAAGTCAATCCAAACCACTTTTTTTTCTGGCAAGTTACGAGACTGTCATGTTGGCCACACAGCTCCAGGGTGTCTCAGGTTAAACAGCAGGACTGAGTTTTAGGCTATGAGAAAAGAAAGGCAGTTTAAAAAATACCTAGGTTTCTTTGGTATCTTCTAGTACCTCTGTTTCAAAACTTTGGTGCCTACCTATGATTCTGATGCTCTGCAGTTGGTCTTTTTGTCCATTTTTCTCAAATCTTCATCAGTTTTCCAGCAAATGTTACCAGTGTGCTGTCAGCTGATGGGTAAGTGCTGATCACACTCCAGGTCACACCAGGCTGAATCACGGGGATCCCACTCCAGCACTCCATCCTTCCTGAAATGGCTGGACTTGGGCTTGCCCAGTAACAAGCACTTGGAACAAATATGGATCCACTATTCTTCAGCCTTTGTTTTTTGAATTGAGTTTTCTGTTGATTGCTTTTTTTGCACTTTGAAATTTCAATTCAGAAAGCGAAGATCTTTATTTAAAAACCTAATGCAGAAGGCCTTCATTTGTCAGGATGGCGTGAGAGAGATCTCTGAAAACAAATCTGAGCAGACAGAACATTTCAAACAACTGTTTGGATTCTTTCATCAAAGAAAATACCTTTGCAAGTTAAGACAAATCTCTGATAAGGCCTTCTGGTGTGCTTATCTCTCATCTCCCAGAATAGCTTAGCTCTTTTTGCTCCAGGCTGGTTTGCAAGAAATGGTTGATTTTCTTCACCTTTGTGAAAATGCAGCAGCCTCTGAGAAGGCAAACAACTTGCTCGTCGCTCCTGTGAAGGCTTGGGGAGGTTATGAGGGGTAAGAGCATTTTCCAGCATTGTTCACTCCTCGAGGAGGTGAAGGAGAAGAGCTTTTCCCTCACTTTGCTCTGGGAACACGCACCGTCTCCGTGGTTACAAATCAATAAATGGCATTAAGCCCAGTATTTCAAGAGCTGTCAGAGGCATTGTGAAGGAGCAGTGTGCACTTTCTGACAGGATTTTCTTTGGGTAGTACTTCCCATCTCCCACACACTCACAGCGTCGTACAGCCAGGAGTATTGTCCTAGTGCAGGTAATTTTCAGCTGGATCAGTGGGGTGAGCAGACGACCTCCAAAATCCCTGGCACAAAGCAGGTGATAGTAAGAAAAAATTCTTCCCTGTGAGGGTGGGGAGGCCCTGGCACAGGCTGCCCAGAGAAGCTGTGGCTGCCCCATCCCTGGCAGTGTCCAAGGCCAGGCCAGATGGGGCTCTGAGCAAGCTGGGATAGTGGAAGGTGTCCCTGCCCATGGCAGGGGGTGGAACTGGATGATCCTTGAGGTGCCTTCCAACCCAACCTATGCTATAATTCTATGATTCTGTCAGTGCTAGCTCATGGGGAGGGCGCTGAAACAACAATAACAAGCCATGTACATCACAGCCAATTTTTAACGATTTTTGGTAAATAAATTCAGTACTTTGTTGCACCCCAAAGGTTTTCCCTTAGACCAAACCCAGTCCCCAAAATACAACATCTGAGAGAGCTGAGGGATCTCCTTCCCAAAGAACAATGGTTTCCCACCCGGGCTGTGTATGGCTTTCACTTCAGGACAGCTCAGAAAGTGGATTCAGTGAGTCCCTCTTTTTATTCCCAGCCGGGTATTAACCCCGCAGCTGAAGCAGGGTGTTCTCAGGTCAGGGCTCCACCACCGACGCTCCTGGCACAGTTGTGTCAGTCAGGGCTGTGATGAGATAAGGATCCTCTGAAAGCAGAGCTGTGCCAGCAAAAGCACCTTGTGCAGATGGAGGTATAAGCAGAGAAAACAGCGCTTTTGTCCTGGGAGCTTCTTTCACGTGAGGGAGCTGGAATCCGCTCTCTCAGCAGCAGCAGCAGCAGCAGCAGCAGCACAGTTTTACTGCTAGAAGCCATTATCTTTGAAATGTTTGCTCTTCTGACCAACTATTGTAGCTGGGCTGTCAAAGCTGTCCTGGCTTTCTACCTGAAGTATCCTGATTGTTAAATACTCAACAGAGCAAACTGCTTTAGCCTTGAGCTTTGGCATGACACCATGTTCAGTCCTGGAACAACGCACTGCACAAGCAATTTCTATCTGTCAAATCCATAACTGAACCTTTCTCCTCATGTTTAAATTCCCCTCCAATCCCTTCCTAAAAAGGAGAGGAGAGATTCAGTGCCCAAAGGATTCGTAATCCACAGCAGCTGAAGTACAAAATGCTCCCAAACCGTACCCCCCAAACAGTCAAACTCCTGACCTTGGCTGTCCCATGGCTGGCTCTTCCCACAGTGTTTGAGAACACCAAGAAAAGCACACTGAACCTGCTGCTGAACTGATGGAAGAGATGCTGTCCTGTCTTGGCTCTGCTGCAAAGTTTCTGGTCTAAAGTTTCTCTGTCCCGGAGTTTCTGGTTTAAAGCCCCCGAAAAGCACAAGGCCGTTTAAGAAATGACCAATCTGCCCCAGCGCTTGGGATTCTTTCAGGTGCCCGGTTTCAGGTGATCAGTCTTGTGTGTTTCATCTGGAACCTTGTGTAATTGGCCCCTGAAAATCAAGAAAAAGCAAACTCTACTTCCTTTTTGAGTGGACAAGGAAGCTTTCCATAAAATTTCACATACCCAAGAGGGGGAAAAAGGAATTAGCTGCAGAAACCTGTCCAGCATGAATACTGAGGTGAACCTCAGAGATGTGTCAGCGTGGACCTAGAAATCACAGAGAGCAGTATTACAAATCAGAAGATGCTGTGTATTTTATGTAAAATGTGAGCAAGAGAAAACCTCCTGATGTGAGCAGGAATCACCTCAGGCTCACCCGGGGCAATCCATACCATGGCAGTAGCACAGCTGCTTGAAAAGATTGGGTGTTCCAGACCATTGTCTTCCCATTGCTCTGAATCACTGCTGTCATTAAAAGCAGGAAAGGAAAGGTTAAACTTCGAGAAAGTTTTACATTCTTAAATTTCTGCAGGCCTACCAACCTTTTTTTTTTCCCTCTCCCTGGAGGTTTCACACTCACTAATTTAGATATAAGTGCACCTTAACTGGGCTGAAATCCTCATTAGGTTCACGTTCATGTACTTGTTACAGCATTCTCTCAATTTCAGTATCAGCAGATAATTGTTGCTTACACTCAGGAGAGGCTTTCTGATATAGTCAGAGCTTGATGGAGCTGAAGAGAAGCCCTTTGGGTACTCAAAGTGTTTAACTTCAAACATGGGACAAAATGTTCACCAGAGGAGTCAGGAACTGGCATAGAGGTGCCAGCAATAACTTTTCCTGGTAGCCCCCGCACTGGAATGTCCCAGATAAGCACCTCTCTACTGAAATGCACACACGTGGCTGGCACAGCAAGGCACATACCCGAGTCTGTGAAGCAGTGCAAAGTGTTATCAGAGCAAAGCAGGCGTGCTGGAGGCAGCAGGACATAACAACCCTACCAGAAACTCCCTTTGTAGCATCTGCCTAATCTGGAGGACGCTTTCCTTCTAGCCACAGCCAAACTCATCCCTTGCACAACTCACACTGTTAATCATGGCTGACCTCACTGCCACCCTTCATCCATGCCTGGCTGCTGATGGCATCCTACACCTAAGCTTTGCTCCTCAACCACCAGGCTCTCACTTTCCACTTCCCACTAATTCTGAGCACATATTGCTTTCATTCCTTCCAAAATGACTTTCACATCCCAATTGCCTGGGGAATTGCGTGAATACTTTCCTTAAATTTTCCTCAAGTTTCTCAGATACCCAAGCACATCTCCTGGTTTGTTCTTGGCATCAAGTTGTAGCTGCTCATGAAGAACCACCCGAAGTGCTGCTCAAGGCAGTCTTTTCACAGTCCTGACAGAACCAGGCTGACAGGCGCTCCCCAGATCCCTCCAGCACTGGGACAGCTATAAAGCACCTTTCCGGAGAGAATCTCAAACAGTGCGAATACCAGGGCGGGGCTGTGATGCCGCAGAGCAGCCGAAGGGTTCACCCCCGCCGTGCATCCCCTGCAGGAGCAGCCGTGCAGTGGTGCCAGCCCCGCTCGCTGAGCGCGGATGTCGCTGCCCGGCACGCTGCGACACAACCGCAGCCTCTCAGCGCAGCCGGCACAATGAGGCAGTGTCAGAGCCGGCTCGGCCAGTCGGGCCCTGGGCTCAGCCTTTAAGTGGCCTTCGGGAGCGGAAAACAACGCGCTTCAGACATTCCTGAAATATTCGGGCTGAGAGGCCGCCGAGGAAGGCGACAGCATCCTGCCCAGACGGGAGCAGGAACTGCGTTTGCTTCCCATCTCCAAGAGATGCGTTCACAGCGTTTGTTCCTGGACTGACCTCTCTGGAAATGCCTTTTGCTGGTGACTCACCGAGGTGGGAAGCCAGAGCAGGCTCCCACCGGCTGAGTCAATCAGGTGGCAGGACCCAAGCAAGTTAATCACTTGAGATTACTGCAGTCTTCTGCTCTGGAGAGACAAGAAGTGATAAGGAAAGTCTTAGGGGCTGACTGGAGTAGTCACTGAGCTGTCTCACTGTATCAGCACAGTACTTGTCCTGCTCCAAGCAAAGTGACAGACAGCCAGAAATCAGAGATTATTTTGTCCTGAAAGAAGGGAGAAACATGGAAAATACAGCTCCAAGATAGTCAAAGAGACGTTGATCATCAATTTAGGTACTATTGGTTTTGATCTCCCTCTCTCTTCTCCCTCTCCATGGATTTTATGCCTTAGGAATGTGGAGAATAAAGCTTTCATTCATGAAAGATACCTATTTTTTAGGTTAGGAAAGACATCAAAATGATCTTTATTCTCCACTTCACTTGCGAGCCCTGTCTTTTTGTGTTAAGGATAAGTAGAAGAAGAAACAAAGGGATTTTGTTTAAGTGGGGAGTAAGTAATGTCTGAGTAAGTGTGGCTGACAGGAATAGTTTATAAATAGAACTTCACTAAACCTATAAAATTAAAATATTTACATTATATACCTAAAACAAACGATTTGAGGACCATCCATGAGACAAACAAGGGGATAAAAACTTTAATCACCCTTCAGCATTAAAAAGCATCCCTGCCAGAAGGTGTGCAGAATGGACTGAATTTCAGTTGTCTGCTGGTGAATTGGAGGAATAGTTGCCTCTTCCCATTGCAAAAGTGCCTGAATATCTCACTGAAGTCATTACACAATTGAAATCTGGATGTCACAGACTGGTTTGGGTTGGAAGAGACCTCAAAGCCCTTCCACTTCCAACCCCCTGCCATGGGCAGGGACACCTTCCACTATCCCAGCTTGCTCAGAGCCCCATCCAGCCTGGCCTTGAACACTGCCAGGGATGGGGCAGCCACAGCTTCTCTGGGCAACCTGTGCCAGGGCCTCCCCACCCTCACAGGGAACAATCTCTTCAACCTTCTCAGATTGTACTTATTCAACAATGTCCCTTTTAAAGCTGGTCAAGCATTTTAACTTCCATCCCTGACAAAGTGTTGATTTTAACATTTTGAGAGAAACACAGCAATGCATTTGGGATTGAAGAGATGGATATTTAGGATTTTCATGAAAGCAAATATTCCAAGAACAGCAGCTAAGCAAAATAATATGAAAATCACAATGTAAACATCAAGCTATTCCATGGCAATGTTCATGTGTTCATCCACGGATTAGCCTGGAAAAGGTGGTGGAGACCAAGGGAGGAGGTGAAGGCTGGGACAAAGAGCACAGGAGTTCTGCCAGGCTGCAGGGTTGCTCTGTCTGGTTCAGCTGTACCTTCTGCATCCATTTTATGTGTCCTGCTGCCACTGCAGTTCCTGCATAGGGCCAAGAACAGCCCGTATGCAACACACGTTGCAGGAGGGAGCAGGGCTGTGAGTGATAAAAGGTCAAACACGTGCAGCAGATAAAACAAGGCACAGAAAGCAGGTGAGCACAGCATAAGGGCAGATAATCAAACGTGCATCTCAGATGAGATTAATGACATCCCGAGTCTGACCTTGCTGAGGATGGGAGCCACACCTCCTCTGGCAGCTCGGCTTCACGGCAATACCTGCGGCGGTCATGTCTGCTTGGCTAAATGCCTCCTGCCTTTTACAAGCCCTATCAGCTCATTAATGCCCAATTTGCTAATGCACAGGCACGAGGGATCCTGCACCAGCAGTCCTGTCGTGTTTTGTCTTCGTGCCAAAAACTCCTGAGAACATCTTTAAAGAGCCAGCTCTTCTCTAACTCAGGTAAGAGTGCACCAAGCAGGTTTCACCAAGGCCTCCAGGAGCAGAAGGTCTGCTTCAGTTTCAGAGAACAGCTGTGTCCATCTCCTAGAAAAGCGTCTTTGGTTCCTAAAAGAGTTGTTTTCTCTTACAAAGGTTCTTTAAAGAAGTTTCAAGTGTAAGTGATCAAAGTCATTGCTGCGGATATTTTTTCTAATCCTGGGTTCTGGAAAGAACTATTTCAGCATTTCCAAATAATTTAGTCACCACTTCCCCTTTCTCAGATTACTTTTTGTGTACTTACATACAGCACTGCTATATTTGTATCCAAACCACCTGAAAACTTAAAAAAATAAAAGGCAGGAAATTCAGATATGAGGCCTTTAATTTATACACAAAACACCTGCAGTGGACATTAAAAGATGTTTCAGTCCATCTCAGGCATCCGAGGAATGATGTTTTCACATTTAAGATAAAACAGAAGTCAGAAGTAACCATTATCTTCTGGCAAGTGTTTTTCAAACACAAAAGTCCCCCTTAATGTTTGGGAATCAGGGCTTTAGACTGGATGGTCTTTAAAAATCTTGTTTTCTTTAAAAGTTTGTATCTATACTTTTACATATACATAAGTAAACACTTAAGCTGGATTCATTAATAATTCAGTAGCCTATTTAAGATGTAAGCTTATTTTAAATAAAGTGTGACATTCTTACTCTGAGTATTAAAACAAGTTTAATATATATTTTTAAAATTAAATAAAATTCAAGGTGAAAATCACAAACATTTGCTACTAAAGTTTTAAAGAATATAAAATCAACCCAGCAGATGGAATCTGAACATCTGGAACAAGAATTGGCTGAAGTGAACCAGCTTTTGATAAAAGGCATTTTTCTACATGTGCAGAAAGGATATTGGAGCTGAACAAGCTGAATAATCTGAAACAGAAATAGCAATAAGTTAAAAGCTGAGAAACTGGGGACTACCCACCAAAAGCTTGTGTTCCTGGCTGAACTGTGAATAAAAGCAGGGAATGGAAGTGCCACTTCTCTTCAGGATTACATTTTGAAGGATACTGACCAGCAGCAAGCACTTTGATTCACCAGCTGTAAATGATCTAAATCAGTTTTATGAAAAAATATACAGTGATGAGATTTGCATGGGTTCTTCTGTGGACAGCACACCTGTAATGGACTGCCAGGTTAGTTAGATGTAGTAAATAAATAAACATGTGATACATGGGCATGTCCCTGCAGGGGATAAACTGAGCTTCCCCTCTCCTGCAAACACAGGAGATCATGGGAATGTTCCACTAACACAGGACAAACTATGTGGCATTTCTTATGATAAAGTATGACGGAAAAAGGATTTAAAAGCCACAGGCCTTTCCTGTCCCCCATTGTCACTCAGCCCACAGAATCCCCCCGGGCTGCAGCACTCAGTGTCGGCCCCCAGTGAGCTACCAAAGCTGCATTAAGTGTGTGTGGGGGTATTTTTAAATTCAACGTGTCATATTTTGCATGTTGGAAGACATTAAGGCAAGCTGCCCTCCTACTTCCCATGGAAATTATGCAGCTGATTGCTCCTGCATTAACAAGCTGGGAGACACACATCAAAGAAGAGCTGGGAGACTGGCACAGCCCCCAGTGATTACAACCAAAATGAGTTTCAGGCAGTTTCAAAACATTTGTCTCATCCAACCCAAAGGTAGCCATGGCATTCCCAAACAGAGGGTGTCAGAAGTGAGTTCTTGCTCTGCTCAGAGCTCACATCCTCTTCTCTACCCCAGGTCTCAAGACTGATTCAACCTGGAATTTACTTTCCTTGGGAAGGCAGCTGGCACAAGTGCTGTGCAGGCCTGCCAGCAGCTTTTGGAATGTCACAGGGGGAAGCAGTCTCTGTAAATAATGATCTGAGCTTCCAGCATCAATACAGTGTTATAGTGAAATGGCTGAACGAGACTCCACAGGCTATTCCTGTGGGGGGGATGGGAATGAGAGGAGGGAGCCTGGGAGGGAAGCCAGCAGCAGGGACAAGCACAGCACACTTCCAGACTGGGAGGCGTTGTGCTCACACGCACCTCAGATGGACACACGCCCTTTCTAGGGACTCCAGCACTGTGGGAAAAGTTGGTTTACATGTCCTGATGTCCCTCACAATGCCTGGCCAGGGGCAGCAGCTCCTCCAGTAGGGCAGGATAAGGAGAGGGATTGAGCACACAAAGATAATGTGACTTTGAACAAAACCCAGAAACAAATCTCAGGAAGAAGAGATGCCATGAGACAAAATGGCAACCTCCAGTCATATTATGCTTGTCTTTCCCCTCCATCCCTTGTTGTAACCTGTTGTAGGTATTTGTCTTAGGTTTGAAACCTACACAAGCAGCTTCTGAAGGCAAGAGCCTCCAGCTGCAGGACACCAGAGTGCCTCTGTCTTGGTGAGGTAACTACTGTGCTGGTGCAGAAGGAACAAGAACATCTCAGCTGAAATTTCCATCTGCACTCTGTTCGGTGAGGGCTGGTATCATTTATTTGTTGGTGCCCTGCAGCAGATCTGCCTCTCTGCTTGAATGCTCCCACTTCACAAAAAAAGCCCCTCCAGCTCTCTAGACCAGCTCTGTAGCTGGCAGGAGGGGGAAATGTCAAACTAGCACAGAATGATATTTAAAGAGAAGCATTACCCGGCAGAGCAGGCAGGTCTGCAGGGGATGTTTCTGAACCGGAGCTAGGACAAACTCTGGAATAACATTTCCCTGCATGTGCACCGGTGCCCTCACTGGGGGTTTACCTGTCTCTGTGGCCATCCCTGCCTGTCAGTTAAACCAGAGATTCCCTGTGGTGACAATACCAGGCCAGGTGCTGAGGAAGACAATGCCACTGCTGTGATTCTCTGTGGCTCTGCAAGCTGGGGAGCAGGTGCAGCACCCAGGGACGATCTCCCTCTGAGACATTTGGGTTCCTTGCACATTCCCAGCCTCTGCTACACGCACCATGGTGAATCTTCTGCTCCCACCAACCTTTTGGTATTCAGGACCACCATCTAGCCTAATCTGAGCTCTGCCCAGTGGGAATGTTCTGGAGGACTCTTTCAAGGGCAGCACTGCTCAGCTCAGTGACTGGCTGTAAACAAGGCACTGGAAGTCCTGACTTCAGGAATCTCATTTAATAAAAACTGGGATTATTTTAAAGACTCGTGTAATCCGAGATATATCTTGCAGTAGCTGTCTGGACAGTAATAGCTGATGAGAAAGAATGGAGAAGAGACAACTGAGATGGGATATTACCAGTATGTCAAAATATTTTAAGGATGTGTGTCAAGAAGAGGGGAACAGGCTCTTTTCAGTGGTGCTCAGTGACAAGACAAGGGGCAATGGGAACACAGAAAGTTCCATTTGAACATGAGGAAAAATTCTTTACTGTGAGGGTGATGGAGCACTGGAAAAGGTGGCCCAGAGAGGGTGTGGAATCTCCTTCTCTAGAGATTCAAAACTCACCTGGATGTGATCCTGTGTAACCTGCTCCAGGTGAACCTGCTTGGGCAGAGGGCTTGGACTGGGTGGTCTCCAGAGGTCCCTTCCAGCTCCATCCGTTCTGTGATCATCAAGGCCAGGAGCAAAATAGAGGTTAGCTCCATCCCACTGAGATAAATGTGTAGAATCAGGTATTTCTACATACAACCTTCTCCTAGAGATTTCAAACCTCTCTCAGCCTGAGGGAATAACATCAATTTACACTTTACACTGCAGGGTACGTGCTAAAATCACCCAAGGGAACACTTACAAGTACAAGCCCAGCAATGCCCCAGGTACACCTGCAAGAAGGGCACTTTGGCCACGCAATTCTGTGTAGTGGGACACTAAAGCCTCTGTGTTCTGTACTAATGTGGGGGGATAGCTGCCATTGGCACTCTGCTGCATTGCAGAATTACATCTTCTGTGCATCACTACTTGGGGATGAATACTCAGCTATAGAGAAGACAGCTGGGTGGGCTATTGTGAGACAGGAAATCCTATAGTTAGCACAAAGCTCATCTCCACATGCCGTTTTCTCCATAAACCTTCAAAAGTCAAGTCCCAGTAAGAAGTCAGACTCACTGTCAGTCTGATGAGATTTAAATATAAACAGCGATTGATGTAACAGCAGTGCAGGGCCAATGTGTGCACAAGTTCTTATTTTCTTCAGACGATCACAGATCAGCTCCATATGCTGGTTTTCTAGTCAGCAGCTGTGTCCCAGCTATTGATTAAATTTTAATTAATCAAGCTGAAAAAGCATGCTGCTGCAAGTTCAGCTTCTCAGACCCAAGTTTGGTTCATCGTGCTTATTTCGCTTTTCAGGAAGAACTTCCAACAAAATCATCACTGTGAGGCTGCAGCAGCATTCCTTGTCAGGCAAGGAGAGCCAGCAGCAGGAGACAACTGACTTCTCCAGGCCTTGAAGTCGAGCCACTCCAATGTTCTCTGATACTCCTCTTTATTGTTTTATCCTAAGGGTACACCAATTCATTAACAAACTGGCAAGAACTTTCCATCCCACATCTGAGCAGCAGTACAAGGTGTAATGCTGATTTCCTTATGGCATTAACTGTCTGCCCTGTACATTGCTCAGAAATGCAGCCTCAGCTTGACAGTAATTACATTTGGCAATTATTAACTCTCCATCTGTGCAGCCTTCCCAGGTAGGAGAAGCCTTCCCTCAGCTTTGAGAACTTTATGATTGTTCTGACTGTAACACTGAAGTGATTCTTCTCAAGGCCTTTGAAGTGTGGAGTGCTTTGGGCTGTGTTTTCACAGGTGGGAAACAGAGACAACGGAACGAAGTGAAGTCCAAAGGTCACCCAGGATGCGAAGCTGAAACATTAAACACAGAGATCCCAACACCAGGCTCGTTATTTAAAATGCACAATGGCTGAACTCAGTATCCTTGCATATGTGATGGAAGGCAGAATAAAAATAGCAGTGGAAAGAGCTCCCTCCTATTTTCCTTTTCTTTTGTGGGTTTACAAAAGCATCCGCACCAACACCCATCCTTGAATGCAAAGTGTGCCTAAGGAGCCTGCTCCAGCTCCCTGTGAGGCTGAGGAACAGCTCTCAGTAGCCGTTGTGAGGCAAATGGTGTTGTAGATACTGATGTTAAAGCACTGAAGTTCATCCATCTCCCCAGTCACTGCCAAGAAGCAAAGCTACTGCGGTCAGAACAGTTCACTCACACCCCATACCCAAAACCATGGGATTTTATGAGCAATAGAGCTTTGCATGGTTGGTGGTTTCAGCCTTACCATGCCAATGAAAAGAGCAAATAGGTTTTTGATGTTAGCTCCAGGGTCCTGACCGGCTTTCAAACAAAAATCTGAGGAGTCCCAGTCCGAAGAGTTTTCCTAGCTTGTTTTGTCTCAGCTCAGCATGTTGCTTTCCTGCCTGCTCTCAGAAGCATGGGTGGCAGGGATCACCCTTTACCTGGAGAGTCTCAGAACCAAGAATTACAAATTAGTCCTCGGCACAGCACCCTTTGGCTACCAACCTGCTGCACAAGTGAGGATCCAAACCAGGTTATTTCAGCATTAGTATCAGATTAAGAAGCAAAGACCTCCTTTTCCCAAACTCTAGGTAAACCCCACATCACTGGCATTCCATGAGCTCCAAACACCCATGCTACCTTAGCAGGGTTTCAGATTTGATGGCCTAATTCCTATTCTCAGCATTAAATTCATTTAAGTGATGTAATTCTGCCACAGCACTGACAAATCACCCCAAACGAAAAGCCAGATAATGAGATCTTGCAGATTAAGTCAGTCCCACTCCAAGTTTCTCATTATGAAGACTAAGTAGAAACCTATTGGAATCCTCCTTATTTCAGAAGGCAGATGAGGTGAGACACCATGCAGTGAGGCTGGGGGTAGCACAACACTCAGGCATGAGTGGCAGTCTTGTTGAGTTTGTGTCTGCTTTAATTTGGACTCATCTTTACACCAAGACTTGCTGCGTATGGAGTAACACAGGTACGTGCAAGCAATTAGAGAGCGGATATTTCTCAAGTGTGAGAGGGTCAGGCCCTCACTTCTCGTGGAATTGTGGCCAGAGGCAGCACCTCCCTCCATTAAACACTGAAAACACAAGCCAAGGGGGAGTCCTAAACTCACTCCTTTCCCACAGGGAGGCTTGAGGAATGCGTGGAGCAATCCCAGCTGGGTGACTCAAATCCCCACGGACCATTAGTCTGGATTTCCCTCACAATTCAGTGTACATAAAGATCTCACCTATTTGGGAAAAACCACCAACTTCAGCAGCCAGCGATCCACCTTCATCCTGTGGAGAGCCTCCTTCCTCCTCATGAACAGGAGTGTGCTCCCTTCCTAAGTCTCCTTGTGGCCCCAGGAATCTTTCCCTTATTCCTACACTTGGTGACACTTTCAACAGGCAAGGCTAGAAGACATTTTCATTTCGGTCTGTGGGCTTTGGGAACGTAAATTAATCGCTAAAAATGCACAGCAATCATAGGAATGGCTGTGACAATGAGAACCAATAGGCCAAGTTAAAAATCTGGAAGTGGTATCCCAAGTTTACAGAAGGGGAGTCACATCTGCTCAGTAAAGTTTGCAGCTATTTCTCTGTGGCTTTGCTTAAGCTAAACGATGGCTGAATCCACATGTTTAGTTTATCCTGGCTTTGCTTTTCAGCCAAGTTTCCTATTTCCGTAGGAGAAGCTCTGCTCAGCTCACCATTAATATTTGTCCTGGAATTTCAGCAAAAGGCCCTTGAACTCCCAAGTGCTGTCTCTGATGCAGAAAGAACTCAGCAATTTATTAGTGTTTACACATTCTTAAGAAAAGGTTACTAACATTTTCCTAATGTTAATGATTCTGTGTGTTTCTTGGAGAAATATTTCAGCTAAAATTGTTGCATTAAAAATCAAAGTAGGTTTGAAATTGAGGTGCAGATCACTTCTATTTAACTATAATTTTACAAATATCTCAATATAGTTAAGACATTGTAAACATTTGCTAAAAAGTGATCAACTATTTTTGCCTGTGGCTCCACCTCTTTTTCTTATTTTATCTTTTTTTTACTTTCAGTGCAGAATTACTGTGCTGCCATGAGTTTCCACTTAACCACCAACTAAAGCAGCAATTTAACTGTGGAGTTTAATTCTACCTTGTACACTCCAAGTGCAAATATTTATTTAAACATGGGGATAATTCTAAACAGAGCTAGTCCAGAATAAAAGCTACTTACGTTAAAATATCTGCCAGATTAAGCTTCTAGGCAATGTTTACACCATCCTGAGAGTGCTGTGTGGAGAATCCTAAACTGGATCTGGAGGTAGGTGGTGGAAGAGAAGCCAATTAGGTTGGTCTGGTGGGCTTTGCCCCTGTAACTGGATTATTGCCGGGATCACTGGTGTGCTGATGGTGCTGTAATGTGCTAGACACAAACAGCCTGGTTTGAACCAGCCCTGGGCTTTCTCAAGACACTGCTGCACAGCATTATCACATCATTAGTGGCATCAGGGACCCTTCTGCAAGGAAATGCTCCATCATTAAAAAAAATAACAGCATCCTTCCATTCACAGCAGGTAACTTTTAAGCACTTGTTTATAAAAAATACTGGGTTTACCATTTCCAGCTCTATGAAATAAACCATGTGAAATGCGAACTAATTTCATTGTTTTGACACAAACTTCTTGTCCAAATGCTGGTTTTGAATCTGACTTCTTCTCTGGGCCATTACCTGGGGCACTAACCATGAGTGCAGTGTGCGAGCATTGCTGCATTTTTTTTTTGCTTCTTCATTATTAACAGCTGTACATGACTTTAATCTCTCAGTTCCTCAGAAGCTCAACATTTAGAAAGTTCGGATTATTAAGAGATGCATTACTGTGCCTACAAGTGACAAAGCAAGTTCTGTTACAATGATCTCATCTGCAGCCTGTGTGAATTAAATAGATATTGATTTATATATCTAAATGCCTATAAATCTGTGCAATGATAACTGCAGAGGAACAACAAGGGAAAAAATACAGCCTGTCTGCAGAGAGGATTTATACCCAGCCCATTTTTCTACCTTGAACTTCAGTTTTAACAGCTACCTTGCAATTATTCTTAATATTGACCTTGGCCACGCTGAAGGCAGAGATTCTCACAGACTGCAGTGGGGTCAAGTTTGCACTCAATTTTTGTTAGTATAAATCAACTACAATGTTAAAGCCCACTTGGGACATACTAAAAATCCTGTAAATTCTGGTCTGCATTCTCAGTGAAACTCAGCTTTCAGAAGAAACAAAAGCTCATCCTCCATTTGAATTTGAAGGGTTGGAAGACGTTTCCCAGGTTGTTTAATGACAAGGAAGTGTGTAATCATTCATTGGTGTACACAAGATTAAACTGGGGATTTCACAGAATTACAGATAACAGTGCCATAAAATCCTTGGCCCATCAGCAACCAAATGAAATTACCTATGAAGGCCTGGGGAAAAAGAATCTGGACATCCCACACCCACATCTGTAACCTATTCTTAGGGCTGTTTCTTAGAACTATAGAAGCATTTGGGTTAGAAAAGACCTTCAAGATCACCGAGTCCAACTGTAGACCTAACTCTGCCAAGTGCACCAGGTGCCTAAGTGCCACTCCAGAGACATCTAATGGACTGGTTTAGGACTACTGGAACATGTTAGAAGTTCTGTCCTATGAAAAGCATCCTACCATGAGACTGAAATGTCTGAATTTTTAAAGACTGGTCCCATATGAGAATCACAGAATGGCTTGAGTTGGAAAGGACCTCAAAGTTCA
>NW_008246056.1:2255199-2256712 GCF_000691975.1 Corvus brachyrhynchos
CCATCCAGCCTGGCCTTGGACATTTCCAGGGATGGGCCAGCCACAGCAGTTGTGTAATAGACTAAGCAGGAAAATAATCCCCTTGGAAATATCTTCCCCTCCAGCTGCTGTCAGGAATCCTCTTCAAAGGTTTCAAAAGTTATGAACCCTTATAACCAAATCTGAAACACCAGAAAAGTGCCCATGATGAAAAAGTTTACCAGAATCAGTAAATATTTGGTTTAAATGCAACAAAGATGGAGAGAGAGAGAAGAACAATCCACCCCCTTTTGCTTTATCCCAAAGGAGCTGAGGGAGCAACATGTCACACATTCATACAAGTATCTTGCTTGCAGCATGGGATAGAATTATATTTTAGATTATTTATATAAGTAGTTGTCCTGACTTTCTGCCACCCCCCCCCCACACTTTTATTTTGGTGACAAATGTATTTTTCTTGCAGCTGCATCTGGAGTTTCATTCCATTTGATCTTTGTGTTTATCTGCAAGCTCCCACAACATGGGAGTGTTTCCCATGGCTCTTTACCAAAGCAACTGTAAGAATTCTGCAATAATGACCTTTGATTTCTGAGATACAAAACACGTGTCTTTATACTGGAAACTTCACATTCCTTACAGAACTTGGATATGAAATACAGAAAAATTACCACAGGAGACTAAATACATTGTTTTGGGTTTTTTTTAAGACAATCTAGGAGCAGGCAGTAAATTACTGTAATAAACCACAAGCGAGACAGGCCTGAAAACTGTTGTGATTTAAAAAGTTCTAAAGCTGGGGGTTCATAAAGGAGCACTGTCATAAAGGCCTAAGTGGTCACGAGTAAGAGAGAGACAGAAGATAAGAAACAACTCTTTGCTGTCTCTTCCAGCCCCAGAAGCAGCAATCCATAAGTAAAACAGTAATCTGCAGATGAAACTACCAGGAGCCCAGAAGAGGAGAAGCAGCTCTTCCTGCAACAATTTCCTTAGGAGTCAGCCTTTGTCCATTGCTGCCCACAGCAGAATGGGCATCCTGAGCACCAGAGGGGCTGGAACACAAATTCCTTGGAGAATGAAGTGCAGGCAGCCCAGAGCTACTGTTCAGAGTAAATCTTTAGAAGCTGATTGTATCTTACTGAAAACAACACTAAGCTCCCCTGCCTTTCTGTTTGTTAAAGGATTTATCATCTCTTCAACAATAATGGATACAGTATCTGACACTGGAAGTGCATTTGCAGATTAAAAAAAAAAAGTATTAAAATTCTTAAAGATCTGGCAAATCAAATGTATATAAAGCACAAGGGAAGAGGAGGGGCAGACAATGATCTTTTCTCTCTGGTGACCAGTGACAAGACCCAGGAGACTGGAGATGTGCATATATCTGGAGGGGACAGAATGAGTATTTTGGGGGAAAAATAAGGAACTTGGTAGTGAACGGGTAGGGAAAATTTTGGAGGCAAAACCTGACAAAATCTCTGTGGCAGAGAATGGACACTTTGAGGGATAAATGAGGTGATGAGTAGGGGGCATGTAG
>NW_008246056.1:2256820-2275698 GCF_000691975.1 Corvus brachyrhynchos
GGGTAAATCTTGAAAAAAGCTCCATGGTATTAAATAAATACTTTGAAGTATAAATGATGGAATTGGTGGAAAAGTAGGGGAATTTTTTCTTTCTAGATTGTGGGTAATTGGGGAGAATATTTGGAATAAAGAAGTGAAATGTACGAGGGAAGTTTCATGTTCCCAAGGGAATGCTTTAGGCATGTGCAGCTTCTGAACTGCACAAGTAAGTCAGGCTCCCACAGAAACCTTCCAAACCTGGAAGGGACAGGGCAGAAGATTCCAGGAGTGGTGTGGGAAGTGCTTTCTCCCAGGTCTGGACACCACTGAGGTTGAAATGACTTAAAAATATTCCTTGTTCCTCTCTTGTTCCCAGCCCAGGTCTAAGTTGGTGTTCCCTGAGTGGCTGCAGCTCCCTGGATGCGGAGGGAGGAGGTCCCTGCTGGCTGCTGTGTGCCTGGTGGGCAGAGAACTCTGGTCTTGGCAGGATGGGTTTGTGAGTATTTAATCAATCCCACCTCCTTTTCATGAGGTGTTTCAATGAGCCATCAGCAGGGATCACTTTTAGCCGGCTTTAGTTGGGGTCTTCCCAGATTTCTGAGCTTCACAAGGCAGGAGATGGACAGGTGGGAACTGAACACTCCCGAGGAATTGCGTGGTAACACCTCCATGTTTGACAGCTGATCCTTGTGCTGAAAGGATCCCTCTTTCTTCCCTTCAGGCAATTCCAAGGCTCACTGCTCCCATCTGGGAAGAGTCCCCAGTCTGGATCTTCTCATGGAAGAATATCCCTGCAGCCTTCCCTGCTGGGGGATCCTGCTCAGGAATCCATGGGGTACAAGTTTAGCCCAGTTCTAATTCCAAAGCATTTGGTGTCTGCCTTACCCGGCTGGAGTCTGCTTCCAACTCTGTTCTTGCTGCTTCTGCTGCTTTCCATTTCCCAGGAATTCCACCAACACAGTGACAGTGTTTTCACCTCCTCCAGGATTCCCTCTGTCTGGGTGCTGGAAGAATATCAAAACCTGGGCCTCCAGAGCTTTACTATCAGGAATTACATCCCTGGATTTGTTCATTTCCAAATATTACCTCTTCTCAACAAAGCCCTGGGCATCCAAGGAATGTAGAAATGGATGTGCTAACCGCTGGTTGCACCTGTGGAATGTCAGAGCTTGGAAAAATGGGCAGTTTGGGCTTTTCCTGGTGGTACCTGTGAGGTGTGTTTTACCTAAGAGCTCTTCCCATGTCTTTCCCTGTACCCACCAAAAATCCACCTGTTTATTCCCCAGCTGCTTCCTCCCTCTTTTCCTTTACCCAACAGAATTTTAACAGGTGAATATTCCCGTCTGTAATAGCACCTTTCATTCCAAACCTAATGACAAATGAATCATTTCCTTTGACCTTCATTATTAGGATTTCACCAAGAGCTGGTGGATGGAAAATGATCCTCTCCTGGCCCCTGCTGGATTCCTGGAGCAGGGATTCTTTTCCTCTTTCCCCCACTCCCTTTTCGGGCTTTGTTCCACAGCTTTTGCTTCCAATCCTTGGATCCTTTCCTTCACTCCAGGAGCTCCCAGCAGTTCCACGCCCTCTTTTCCTCATCCTGGTAATTTCTGCAAGAACAGATCTGTGCATTTCAGTTCCCTTCTCTTTTTTCCAACAGTTCCCACCAATCCAGACCTAAAGCTGACATAAGGAGCTCTCAGTGACCACAGATCCAAACCCAGACCTTGCCATCCCTAAACCAGCAACTCCAAACACACAACCCCGGACAATTTGCATTAATTAAAATCTAACACACCAAATATTTTAAAATTCCCAAGAAACATCCTGTTGCCTTCAGCTCCCAGGGGTTTTTTGCTTTGAACTCACACCGATTTGGGGATCAAGGGATTTCCCTGGAAAAACCTGCGCGGCGCATGCTGGAATCCCCAATCCCCTGAATCCAGGGAGTGTTAAAAGCTTAGTCCAACCTGGGCCACCATAAATTTTTGCCAAATATCCCCCCAAATCCTTGGGATAACAGAACCCTCTGGTACTGCATTTCTAGTGTTGGAAAACCAGGAATTACTTTATTATGCTGCCTCCTTTTCATGAGGTGTTTCAATGAGCCATCAGCAGGGAGCACTTTTAGCTGGCTTTAGTTAAGTTTCTTTTTCACAGATTTTTTGCTGTTTTGATCATGAAATCAGCAAAACCTTAAGTTTGCTAAATTAACTCTGAAAAGCTTCAATGAACAAATCCTGAGAGAATTGGGCATTGGATATTTGGGATCTTATGGCCCTTCAAGGACATGTTGGGTTTACCTGCTGATTTTGGTGCCAAGGGAAACTCCAAGTCAAGAATAATCAAAATATGAACCAGTTCTCATGAAACTCAGCTTTCCAAACCTTTATTTAGGATAAAAAAAGATGAGAATGACCTTGGCAAATACAATAATGAAATAAATCTATGCATATCCCACAGTGATACAGACCAGCAGCAAAATCACTTCTCTCATATTTCTGCTTTTTACCTTCCAAAAAAGGGACTAAAACTTGAAAACTTGAGTAGTATTTCAACTTTGGAGCATAGTATTAAAGAACAAGTTTCAGAAGCACATATCAAAAATTCAAGACTCAAGGCAAACATCAAATTAATAAAATTAGTAACAGTATTACCTAGTTGAGGTTCCTTAAATTAACTGTAGTATCTTTGCCTTTTAATTCTTGCTGGAAAATGAACCTTTTAAATACACCATACCCACCTGTTGTAGGGGCACAAAAGAAAACACAGGGAGCTATGACCTCGAATTCTCACCCAGTCTTTAAAAATTGCTACTGTACACTGACACCTGTAGCTACCTCAGCACCCACAGTACTTCACACATGACTACACATCCTTTCAGTCACTCTGATGTCATCACCAGAACAAGGTTTTTAGTTTCCCAGACTCCTTGCAGGACACCTCTAACCTCAGCAGCATCTCTGCTGGTCAGAAGCACGAAGTTGGGCAAGCAAGATGCCTACTGCGTCCTAAAAACTAGGTAAAAGGCTGCTGTAAAAAAAGGATATTAAAAAATAAAAATTGAAGCTGTAGTAAACAGCTTCTAAGAAACAGTTTTAGACTCAGTGAGACACTTGAATTTGCTGTCAGTTTGGTGATTTAAGGCTGTTCCCGAGCATCCTTACCAAGCAAACCCTGGGGAGCTTTGCCTGATGGAGACACGGAGGCGATCGGGTGCTACTGCAGGCAGAGTTGGGCTGCCTGCCAACCCCTCCCAGCAATGAAACCTGGCCTCCCTTCAGGCCAAATCCATCTCCGGGAAACAATTAACAGGAAAAGCTGATCGTTTTCACCCAGCATTTTTTTTCACTGCACAGGACATGCAGAACAACTGCTTTTGTACTCCTATGCCATTGCCCAGTACTTAGGAGTAAATACAAAATTAAGATTTTTTTTTTCAGTATTCCACACATTATCAAGCAAAAAATTCAAGGTACTTGTGGAACAGTACCCAAAGCCACCTTCTGTAGTTTCTTTCATTGCCCAGGGATGAGAACTGTGACCAGCTGGAAAAGTGTTTGCACTTAAGAGAGGCTATTCCAAAATACAAAGGAAAACCATTTTTTATCCCTGCCTACCTCTCTGTTTTGATTAACACGGAGACTGCAACAGCTTCAGTCATAAATAGTTAACTGGCATCCTTCAGCTCAACAAGCATCTTTAAACTGATGTTGCAAAGGTTATGGGTACAAGGCAAACACTCCTGGCCCTCAGAGCTTTGTAAGGATTACAATTTGGCATAAGCAAGATGAATAATCCAACACTTTTCATTATTTTCATGGTTCATACTGAATAAAATCCTGGGTATGCACAGTGTTAGGAAGTAGGATATTACTGCCACTTGATTACAGCACTAAGAAAAAGCATAAATGAGTGTGTGCTGCCCTGAGCAGCTGCACTGTCCTCCCTGGACATGGAGCACACAACACAGAGCGCAAGGCATCACCACCTCTCCATACACAGGTTTAGCACACTTACGTGTCTTACTTGCCAGAGAGTCTGAAAATATGAAGCCTTTTAAATGTAAATGTATTTTCCCAGCACTGTGCATCAGCCACCTCTGTAACTTTGTCCTGTTCCCCATTAAATGTTTTTTTCCTTCCCTTCTACACAAGATCCCTGAATTACCAGTCGTGTTTAGAAGGAGAACCTCATGTCCTTGGCATAGCCCAGTTTGTCCAAGTTGGGAATGCAAGCATACTGGATCATTGGAGGAGGTCCACACATGAGGATCAAAACATCATTCTGAGGTGGGGGCAGATGGTCTCTGATCATCTCTTGGTTCACAAATCCTTGGCTGTAATCCCAATCTGTTAAAAAAAAAAAAGAAAGTAGGGGAAGGGGAATGAGGTTAAAAGAAGGGAAGGAAAGATACAAGTCACTTTAGAAGGGAGAAATCCAGCTGGTGAAGTTGTTCCCAGCTGGAACACTTACAGTGAAAGCCAGTTTTACTGGGATTCAAGTTTAACCATCCCTGGATGCAGAACAAACTTTTGCTGCTGCTCACCCAAACTTTTGGGCAGCATAAGACTACACATTTTTTTATCCCAGTTTGGTCAGGTTTCATATACGACTATGAAAGTCTGCAGAACAGTCTTGAGGAGGTCCAAGAAGGAACTTTTATCCCAACTGCTAAGATCAGCTCACAATTTCCCCAAAAAATGAATGGTGATCAGAAATTCCAGAACACTGATTACACAGGATGACACAACAGCACCAGACTGTGGGGAGGGCAAGACCCTTCCCTCACCGTACCAGAGGCGTATTCTTGGCCACAAGAAAGAGGAGGCACATGGCCTTTCCTTCTCTGCCCTAAACTCCCACTGAATACAAGTGTGAATATATCCTGACATGAGTGGGCATGACAAGGAATGGCAAGAAAGGAAAACCACAAGGAATGACACTGTTTAGCCTTCTCTTCCTCAAGCTTGTTCAGCAAGCTCAGGCAGGGATCTGTGCTGGTGAGCTACACGGTGCCTCTGGCACTGCAGCTGCCTCAGGGCAGGCTCCAAACACAAGGATAACGTGATATTTATGTCTGTGGGGGAAGAGAAAAGAAGGTCACAATGGAGACAATGATAAGTATTTGGGTGTAGCCATGGGAGGAACACTGCACTGCCACTGTCTTGAGGTGAGCTTTGGAAAGACTTATCTGCTTACACCTGAGCCTCTGTGCATCCCTGTGTGGGGAATGATGCTACTGGATGCACTCAGACATTCGTTAAGCAAGAAATGAATCATTAGGCTCAGAAATACACACGACATAGCATGTCTCCTGTAAAACACATTAACACTCGTGAGTTTCACATGAAGTGGCATTTCAGGTCTTACTTTCAGGTGCTGTGTCCAGTGTGTACCAACACTTGAAGCGACTGGGATTCTGAGCCTGGATCTCATCGAGCTCGGAACGTAACAGGATATCCTTCTCAGTCTGCAGGACAAGGAAAACAACGATCACACCCTGCATGTGAGTGCAGCCCTCAGATGGCAACAAAGCAGCAGCTACTGCACAGCTCTGAGAGATGGAAGAGATGATTCAACTCCATTTGACAGGCTGAAGAGACCAAACCCAAGTTATTTCCACGCCTAGCCTGTGGCAGAGCTAATAAAAGGCTCATAACTTTCCTAAATCCTGACCATGAAATGCCTTCTCTCTAAAAATAAAACAAAGTAGAACCGTCACTTCACCAGGGAATCAGAAGAATAAAGCCCTTTTTAGCACTATTACATCAAAAAACTAATCATGACTGCACAGAAATATCTCCCTACCGCTTTGTACTGTGCCATCCATTCAGGAAAATGCCAGGTTTTTCACCTTTGCCAATTCAAGTATCAGCACTGCTATATGGAGACTGCCTGGCTTTTAAAAAGGATGTGGAACAAATAACCAAAAGGGTATCAAGTTCTGGCTGGAACAACAAACATTACTCAGGGTATCAAGTTCTGCTCCTCCCTGATGCAGCATCACTGAAGGCCAAAGGAAAGCCTTATTTCCCTAAGAGCAGCTGCAGCCTTGGCAGGAAGGAAAAGGGTAGGGACTGAAAGTGCTGCCATCCCGGGCACCCTTAGTAATTTGGCACTGAGGTCACCAGTGAGTCTGTAACTGTGGGAAAAAAAAGGAATGTGCAGCAGCTATTCCAGAGAAGGTGCCTATTCCTGGATCTGCAGCTGTGGGTGCTCCAGAAAAACTCCTACTGCCTCTGGCCAACTCAAAGTGTGCCAGCCAGAAGCACAGTAGGAGCCCTTGCACATAGGTTTAAACACTTTAAAATATTTTTTAAAAACTGCTTTCTATTTGTGCAGTTACTGGGTGCAAGGACTCTCTAAAGCCAGGGACTGATGTTTCCACAGGCTGTTGCTAACATGCAGGGAACTGTTCCCCAGGCTCTGCCTCCAAGCTGCAATGGGTTTCTCATGCTGCTAAAGCAGTTCCAGCCCTGTGTTAGTCATTCTGAATCATTCCTAGCAAATCCTGGCCCTCCTGCCCTGATACCACTGCACTTTATGCCAAATCCAAGGGCTCCAGCCAGAAGCAGAGAGCACTGGCAGGGCTCTTCAGAACTGGGAATCTCAGCACTTGGATCATATGTCCTGGGCAGATAAATCTCAGGTTATAACTCGGGTATCACAGAACTGCCTGGGTTGGAAGGGACCTTAAAGCCCACCCGGTTCCACTCCCTGCCAGGGGCAGGGACATCTGCCACTATCCCAGCTTGCTCAGAGCCCCATCCAGCCTGGCCTTGGACACTGCCAGGGATGGGGCAGCCACAGCTTCTCTTGGCCACCTGTGACAGGGGCCCACCCTCACAGGGAACAATTTCTGCCTCATATCCAATCTAAACCTGCTCTCTGTCAGTGTGAAGCCACTGCCCCTTGTCCTGTCACTCCAGGCCCTTATCAAGAGTCTCTCTGCCATCTTTCTTGTAGGCCTAGATATGGCACAAATGAAATGAGGATACAATGAATATGAGAAGAAAAATAGAGGAGAGCCTAAAGAAGCTAAAAACCACAAGCATAAAGTGAAGCTCACCACAAATAATGACTCATAATCCAGAAACAAATATTAATGAGAGAGAGAAATCAAAAACCAGAAAGATTCACAGCAGAAGAACATCAGGCAAAGAAGGGGTGTTGCTCAGCAGCACACCAGCATTTGGGTTATCCAAAAAATCTCTCTTGCAAGGATTCCATGGATGAGAGAGCTTCCCTCTGGCCAGCATTCAGGATGCCACACCTCAAGGAGCAAGAGAAGCACGTGAAGAACTGACAGAGGGGATGGAAATGAAAGCAGACAAGCAGAATCACAGTTCTGTAACTGAGGGACCTGCAGGAGACCACAGTTAATTTTAGCCTCATGTGGATACAAATATTGCTGCTAGCAAGAATTTTTCTTGCTTCTTTCCAGTTCTTTCCAGTCCCATGAGATATTTTTCTCTCTCATGGAAGATATTAGCAGAGTTCTATAAACTATGAACACCTGCGACCTTGCAGAGCTTTGTTTATGGTACAGTAGAAGAATATTTTGACAATGGATGTTTTAGGATTTTAGCCAATCACCCCAAGGGGTGGCTGACCCTTTGACCAATTAGACTATGAAGAAAAAAGTCTATAAAAGAGCTGTAAAATAAATAATAAATCAATCTTGCTGCACAATTCCTGCCTGCTGGGTATCTCTTCTCCTCCTTACCACTGCGGGATACCCGTAACAGCCTCACCCCAGACGTCCTCAGACAGAAAGATTCCACAGACAAACCCTGTTGCAAAGCTGGGGAGTTAAAACTGCTGGAGGAGACAAATGTCCACCCCTTTCATGTTTCCACTAAGAAAGACGGCTCTGAAAGTCTGCCCAAAACATTAACAACTTGCACAATGGAATGCAGGGCTTTAACATTCATAAACTGGATTAGAAACAGAGCAATGAGTCACAGGAAGGCAAACATTAGCAAACATTTCTGTAGTAATGCTAAACCCCCAATTTATTACAGTGCTTTTATATGGGAGGTTTCCAACACTTCAGTTCACTTCTCCCCTCAGGGTTTGTATCTGTGTACCAAATTTCCTCAAAGAGGTTTTCATTTGCTGAGTGGAGTTCTGCTAGGTAAGTAAAACACTACAAACAGAGAAAAAGGACAGAATTACCTGATTAGCAAACAGCAGCTGGCAAATGGTCGGGTCATCTTTGTCCTTTATGATTGCTCGAATGATCTGCAGCATTGGTGTTATCCCTGGAAGAGAGAGGCAGGTCAGTGATGTGAGGATGGGGAGTAAAAGAAGGGACAAGTGGGAAAATGTGAGCAAATGCATCCACCAGCTGTCAGAAACCACAGATGAAGCCTTACAGATACCTACCAGTCCCCCCTGCAATCATCCCCACATATTTCACTGTCTTGGTAACTGGTTCAGCTTTCTTTTCTGGCCGAATATCAAACTTGCCTGAAGAGAGAAAGAGATGGAAAACACTGAAGCAAGCAGGAAACACCTCCTGTTATCCTTTTCCAGCACATCCTGCTAAACTGACTTTGTTTCAGCCCTGTCACCCTTCCCTCCCAGGGAACAGAAAAGGTGAAGTTGTCCTGAATCAAAGCAATCCTGGAAGATGATTTTAAGACATGAGGTGGTAACATCAGACACTGTCATGGGTTACGAGTTATCCCTGACCACAGCCTACATACACACCACGTGTATTTCTATTTGCTCACATCCCAACCCCCAGTGACATTCACAAGCCCAGATTCTGGAAACAGTTCTACACTAAGGAACTGATCTGCTCAGTGAATTTATTTCCCTGTGTAGATTATTTTAAGGGAAAAACATAAAATATGCAGCATGGTTGGTTTTTTTAAAAATTTTTCTCTATTTGAACCCATTTGCCCGTTTCAGCCAAACACAACAGAGAGTCTGAAAGTCCCCAAAATGCTGTGTTGTATTCACAGCTCTCTTCATCCAGGATAACATGAATGCTACATACAAAGCTCTGGAAAACCACGTGTCGGGAGTTCTGCTTCACACAAAACTGCCAGAAGGTTTTTGTGACACATTTGTGGCTGTGTTATACAAAGTGAGATATTTTATATTGACATAAAAGTAATGCCTACTCATAAAGTTCATTTTTACTTGGGAAATTAGCAGTGGACAGTGCAAATACCCAGTGTTTTTGTCAGTGTATAAACTATGTCCATATAAGCATGGAAGAAACCCATCCCTTACTTGAGAACAGCATCAACAAAAAGCCCTTCTAGAGTAATAAGACATTTTTCCTGTACTGTTTACTCTGGATAAATTCTATCTTCCAAACCAGCCTTGCCTTTTCCTTTGTACACAAGGAGGCCACTTGGTCCTCTGAAGTCAATGGTGTCCCCTATTTTCAGGCTGTCCAAGTACTGAGACATCTTCCCCCCATCAGGAAACTTGGGATGGACACCTCTGAAGTAGACCTGTTAAAAACAATAATGAAGCAATTCAATCTCACAGCTCAGAGATGAGCATTTGCCCTTCAAATTTTTAGGTACAAATACTCCTCATGCAAAGAGCACAATTACTCCATGAAGTCTGACTGACAAAAGATCAAAATGCCACCTCTGCCCCAATTTTTGGACAGAGACTGGTGATTTCTCCATCGTAGTTCTTCAACACAGAAAATATTGACAATAATCAACACAATTTACACCCAAGTTTAAAAGGGGCTAGAAAAATAAAGAAAAAACCCAAAATACTGTGATTCCAAAGAGCAAAATTCTAAGAGGAAATCCAGTGCAGATATTCATATTTTAAAGCCATCAGGAATTTAAATGATAGGCAGTCTAGCTACCAAGAGGCAAAACAAAAGTACATTATCACAAGACTTAAAATCACATTCTTACCAATTAAATCTATCATTCACACTGCTGGGATCAGCAATGATAATGATCACTGCTCTCAGTGATCATAATGACCAAATTCCATTAGCTTCAGAAGCAGTTGCCCATTCAGGCAAGGTTAATTCCTTATTCCAGAAAGGTTAAAAAGTGTATGAACATCTGCAGGTCTACACAGAGGGTGGAAAATGATGCAACATCTCATGAGACACCCTCACTAAAGAAGTGCCTGCAAAATACCATGTGGACTGTAGGTAATGGCACATTTCTAATGAGAAGCCAGCACACCAAACTTCACATAAAGGCACTGTAAAGGTGGCTCAGAAGTTGCCCAGCCTGGGAACAGAGCATGACATTCTCACCTTGACAACAAGATCCACAAAACCCTTGTCATCATCACTGGAAACTGGAGTGTAAGGTCTGACAACGAGAGCTCCATCAATCCGTGCAGACAGGTAGATGTGCTGCCCTGTTGCAGGGAAGAAAACACAAAAACTAGTTTTCTTTCAAAAGGTTTTTCTTTCAGTGGATGTGCTGAGTTGGCATGGACTGAAATGCAGCCTCAAAGCTCTAACTACCTTATTTTGGGGCATCACTTCTTCCCTTCTTATTTTCCTGACACTGCAACACCTTGGCCACAGTTGCTAGCCATGCACAGATCTACCTGAACAGACAGACGACTCCACTGCTAATTCTGTGTGCCAATCATAACTTCATGCATTTACATTTACCAAAGCCTGAACTGTACCTGAGACCTTGCAAAAGATGGGATTTGTCTCTCCTGTACAGACAAATAAAAGGGACACAGGAGGAGAAAACTGTCCAATGCTGTTCACACATCTTTAGTAACGTGTTAGTTGTAAACTGCCACAGTTTAGTTAAAACTGAGCTTATAACTGTTCTTGCATTGACCACAGATCCCTCTCATCTTCCAGGAGCTCTCCAGCTGCTTTTGTTCAGGCTGCCTAGACACAAAGCACTTTTCTAACCCTGCTATTCCTCCAGCTTAACATGCGAATGTAGCAATCACGTTTCCATCTGTCACACATCCTCTGAACTCTCTACAAGTTTCTCTTCTCAATGTCTACATCTTTTTTTTTCTGGAAAAAAACAAGAAAAGAATTAACTTCTATGGAAGGTTTTCCTATAAAATTCCAGCATTCTGAAGAGACCCAAGTGCAGATTAACTGGGAGGGGAGAGAGAGGTTTTGGGTTTTGGTTTTTTAACACCATTAGGTCAACAGAACAAAGCATTTTCAAAGATGGCACAGCTCCTCGGCCTGTTATGGCAACACAAAGAGGGGATTTTACAAGGAGCTAGTTTGCAAATGATCATAATGACCATATTACATTAGCTCCAGAAGCAGCTGACCCTTCAGGCATGGTTAATTCCTTACAGAATTCAGAAGGATTAGAAAGTGTTAGGTGAAGGAAGATGTGTTACGTGGTGACTTGGGGAATGGGCAACTCACCTGAAGCTGCACATGGACATCATATTCCAATAACCCTCCCAGCCAAACCTACAGACATCCTGCTAGGGCAGACCTGAAAGGAACTGCAGCAGGCAGCTCCTGTTCCTTCTCTAGGGCAGAAGTGGCTGCAGGCACAGACCCACAGACCTCTGGTGACCACTGCAGCCTGGACAGAGGTGCTGCTGCTGGGGCACATCTCACAAGAACTGGTACAAAGCCAGAAAAGGTGCCCTTTCCAGAGAGAAAATGTGCCTTATGCCCTCACCTGTTACAGCCTTACCCCACCCTGACAGGACAGAAGTTGGCAGCCTCTGCGTGGGGCCACACATAACCCTCTCCCTCAGAAGGAACCTTTCAGTGTTTTTGGTGATACAAGGCAAATGCTGGTGCTGGACTAAACAGCATCTGTTTCCCAACTGCAGCTCTGCTGTTCCCAGCTGCTTTTCCACCCTCTGCAGCTTTCAGCTTTCTCTGCTTCCTAAGTCTCACCCTGCAAACCACTCCTCAATGTCCATTTTGGGCAAGCCAGGGAAAGGAGCTTTGCTTTCATGGCTACTTAAAAAGATCAAGAGATTTTTAACACCCCAAACGAGAGGGAAATTAACACCTGGAAAAGGTGCTGACAACAACCACAAAGAAAGGAGCCAAGGATCACTGCAGCAGCTTGTTAAAGCAGAAGTCCTATTAAACACAAGTCACAATTAAATGCTCTTTATACAAGCAGGAGGAAACAATGGCACTAAGCTGTTATGGAAGGCACCACACCACGTGGCAGGGCGTTTGGAAACAGCTACCCCCGGGTGATTCAAAAGTTCCATGAAATTCAGAAGTGAGTGGATCATCTGGTAAACCGCATGTGTTAGAGAAGTGGATGAGAGTGGTGCCTCAGGGCACAGAAAGGGACTGCAGGGATTCAGCCCCACAGGAATAACACACGCTGGAGAGCTGAGACTGGAGAAGTACAAGTGAAGACCTGTGTTCCTACTCTCTGCACACAAACAAGCTGGATGTTCACTCATATACACTGCATTTCAGAACCTGCAGATTAGTCACAGCATGAGGACAATCTTGCAGAGCTCTCAGTAACAGCTCCAGCCACACGAGCAGTATTCAATTCAAAACAAAGGGAAAAAGCCCCCAAAATCTCTTATAGCATAATTAATACAAGCAGCACTTGGATTCTTCATAAGGAACGTACCTAGAGGGAGACCCAGAACATGCTCCATGGAAGGGAGAGCAAATCGAAATCTCCTTGTGTCATGGCTAATTTCCTGAAAGAGGAGAATCAAAAGAACAGTCAGCTGTGTTGTTGGGATTTAATGTTTGTGATTTCACTCGTAAAACAAGCCAAGTCTGGAGTCCTGCAGGATTAAGAATTAATGATACTTAACGATACTCATGTGCAGATTAAGTGATAACTTTATAAATATTATGGACATTTACACTGCCTTCTGTGAGAAGGCCACAAGATAAAAATAAATTAGTTCTTCAATTCTCACTTCAAGTTTACATATGCAGCAGTTCAAGGCCAAAGTATTCTGGTTTTCATCTCTCAAAATCAGATGAATTAACCATTTCAATGGAAGTAGCAACCTAGTTCCTTCTGCTATGGTAAGATCCTTAAAAATATTTTCCCTGTAAAAACTGAATTAATCCATAAATAAAATTGAAAAGAGCACTGTATTTAGATATGAACAAAATTATGACAATATATGCAGTCCTGCTGGGACAATTATTCTAATCTTCACTAGGAAAGTCACACCTTGAATAAAATTTTGGCAATAAGTAATTATTATTTCTTATATTATGTAAGTATTATGCTTCAAAAATCAGGTCATATTCACAGGAAAGAAAAACAGCAAAAAAAAAACAAAACAGAAAGAAACAGCATGCAGCTTAATGCCTCATCCAGTGACTTTCTGTTTTTAAGGGTTTTGCAACCCTTCTTTTGTTTGCTTAACTGTTTTTAAAGTAACCAGTGGAGACAAATTCCTTCCTCACAGTTTGTCTCCCCTTACTATGGTCATACTGATGAAATTTTCTTCACAGTACCTCATTTTAAGGCAAATCCTGAAGGAAGAAGGGAACTGATTGGCAGTCTCAAAAGGGCTTCTCTGTACGTATGTCTATTCAGGAGCAGTAACTGCCATTGAAAATTCCTTCAGAAAGACAACTAATGTGGACTTAACACTGCTGCTCTCACTCTGACTGCTGCTGTTTCTGTATGGAATTTTCAGCACTGTATGGAAATCACTGGATTTTGACAATAATGCTTCATTTTTATTATGCTGTCTTTAACAGCATGCAGAAAGAACAAAGCTTTGAATTCCCACTTAATCATCTCACCAATTAAAGTCGAGAGAGTTTAGCTGAAAGGTGACTAAACACAAGTACTTTGGTGCATCATGAGGCAATTGTGAGAAACTAAGAGGCTCAGGGAATCCCCAATACCTAGATCAGCACGCCTGTGCCTCTCTCTGTCACACAGCCAGGACACTGAGCCTGCCACTCTGCAAGGTGTCAGTCAAGGCTGGATTACAGACAGCCTTGGATCAGGATCCACTTCCAGCACGGGGTCACCTCACACTATCACTCCCCTTTGGCACTGCCCTAAGCACCTGGAAGCCCTTGGCCACACACTTCTGTCTCAAGTTGCAGTGCCAAGGAGTCTTCCACTCTTGCCAAATGCAAAGCTGGATAACAGTTTTTTGCAGGCTCAACACTTGGATCATATGTCCTGGGCAGATAAATCTCAGGTTATAACTCAGGTATCACAGAACTGCCTGGGTTGGAAGGGACCTTAAAGCCCACCCAGTTCCACTCCCTGACAGGGGCAGGGACACCTTCCACTATCCCAGCTTGCTCAGAGCCCCATCCAGCCTGGCCTTGGACACTGCCAGGGATCCAGGGGCAGCCACAGCTTCTCTGGGCAACGTGCACCAGGGCCTCAGCACCCTCAAAGGGAACAATTTCTTCCTCATATCCAATCTAAACCTGCTCTCTGTCAGTGTGAAGCCATTGCCCCTTGTCCTGTCACTCCAGGCCCTTGTCAAGAGTCTCTCTCCATCTTTCCTGTGGGCTCCCTTCAGGCACTGCAAGGCCACAGTGAGGTCACCCCAAAGCCTTCTCTTCTCCAGGCTGAACAATCCCAATTCCCTCAGCCTCTCCCAGCCTCATGAGAAGTAGGGAGTCTATAATAACAGTGTGGTTGCAGTACACCTAGGAGATAAATTCAGCAAGTACACCTGGGAAATAAATTCAGCAATGCAACCCAGCCCAAGCCACAGGGAAGCTTTCAGTTCCCACAAACCCAGGATTCAAAATGACAGTGATTGTTTCCTTTGACAGACAGAACCAGGGAAAGCCAAGCTATCAGTGCACCCTCTAAACCTCAAACAAAGCTCTGTTCCAGTCCAAAGTCTTCTGAAAAATTTCTGAATAGCTTATAGCCTTAAAAAGTCAACACTAAAGATATCTTCAGGTGTGACTTTACACCTGAAAAACCAAGATTTCTCTCTCATGCTTTTGATGGTGGGTTTTTCCAAGGTAAACCTGAACTTTTCAACTTTGGTGTCTTTGGCTCACTTCCCACAAATTTAGTTACCAACTTCTGATGGCAAGATCCACCCCTGAAAGCATCATGACTTTCCTCTGGTATCCCACTTGAGCAAGAACTCAATTTTGTACCAGGAGGCTTTACTTTTAACAGAAAGAGAAGCTGAGACAGCTCAGGTGCTGTCAGGACTGCATGACTTAAACACCTGTCTTCCTGTAAGGCATTACAGTACATCAATCCAGTAACAGGAATCAGTGTCAACATAGTTCTGACAGCTGCTGTTGAATGCTACTGACCATGGAAAAGTTGCCTGCCCTGTCTGACAGCAGGACTTGTGTCCCTTAGCCCAGCCAGTAATGCACAGTTTGGGAATTTCTGCTGATGTGCTCCATAACATGAGATGCACGTGACCGTGAGTTTGATCTTTTCTAAAGCAGCATTCTCCACTCTAAACTGCTTGGAAACAAGCTGCCTGCAGAACTGCAGAACTCAGTTATACCACACAAAGAGCTTTTATAAAGGAATTCTTTCCTGAAGACAAAAGTATCCACCCTGTTGGGACATCACCCAAGACTTCAGAAGCTGTAAGCATTTCACAGCGTCCGTGGAGAGGTCATGCTCAGCACTGCACGTGCACCTACCTCCTTATCAATCAGCCTCAGTGCATACTTCACTTCTGGGTCCTTCAGGGTAATTGCAGGCCGGGGATTCCTGAAAATCCTCATGACAGTGGTGTAGATCAGCCATATTGGGTATGTCACAACCTGACGCAACTGCAGCAGCACAGAAACAGTGTCACACACACGTGCAGAATGAGAGAGAGTTATTTGGGTGACAAGGAAAAGGGTACTATGCCATGACAATCTAACCACCAGCAGAGAACATGGTTCTTCGAGCAGCAAGACAAAGCATTATTACAAAAGAAATCCCAAACCCACAGATTTGCTTTATGAAGACCTGGTGTCACTCCTGTGTTGAGGCACGTGCACACCAGCACGGGGTTGCCACGCTGGCAGCTGGACACAAGCGAGGCTGTCACAGCTCCATAGCCCCAGGTCCCCTGTTAGGGAGCCTGAATCCCCATCTCCAGCAGGCACACAGACACATGTGTCACGTGTGTCCAAATACACACAGAATCACAGAATATCCTGACTTGGGAGGGGCCCATCAGGATCATCCGGTCCAACTCCTGGTCCCACATGGTCCAACAATCCCACCCTATGCCTGAGAATGTTGTCCAAATGTTCCTTGCACTCTGTCAGGCTTGGGGCTGTGACCATTCCCTGGGGAGTTCCAGTGCCTGGCCACTCTCTGGGGGAAGAACCATTTCCTGATACCCAACCTAAACATGTGGCTGACCACACTGACCAACACAGCCAGACACTCACACAAACAGCACTGATGGGCTCATCCCGTTCCTCTCCCCGCTGACCAGGATGAAGGTCCATGAGTGGGAATTCTGTACACGCGCACACGTGTGTGAGGTGGATCCCCCAGCAGCTGGTTTTGCCCTGGCAGACTGTGCCCACTCTCCAGGCTCCCCAGCTCTGGACATAGAGGCCACTGCTGCACAGACCCCTACACACCCCACCCCACGCGCTGCAGACACCCCGTAATTTGGGGTCTCGTGCCTGACCACAGACCCCATGCTGTCTCTGGCAGCTGAGCAGGACTTTGCCAGCCACCCCCACTGCTGCTGGGTGCTGGCACCATGCACACACCCTCCACCTCAGAGTCGGGGTGCAGGCATTGGTGATTCCACCACCACATAGACCCGTGCACACAGAGCGGCACCCCCTCCCTGGGAAAGCAGCTAAGCTGCAGGACAGAGCCAAGGGACAGCCCTTTTTGTCCCTTTATCATTTCATCTCCCCCACATTTGAAGCCCTGAAAGACAGCAACAGATTATGCTCTGACACCACACCACCCCCTTCACACTGGAGCAGGAGAATAAACTGCACAGCTACTTACAAAAATCCTCTCTGACTCAGTAATTTATTATTCAACACTTCAACAGAGGTGAGGGGAAAAGCATGACTATAGCAAAAATTTAAAAAAAATGAGCTCGAAGTTCTGCCTGCTTAGCTTTCATTTTCACTTTATTTTAAAGGGACCTGACCAGTATTTTAGAATGGCATTTGTGCAACTGTGACAGTCCCTCAGGAGGCTACAAAAACTTCCAACATTATTAATAATAAAACTGTGGGATGGCACAAATTCTCTCTTCTTAAAATGCTGCTGTACAGGTTTAAAATGTATCATCACTGTGTAGAGCCTGAGGGCACACCATGCTATACACACACTGCATTTTTCACTTTTACTTGGGAATACTGCAGTAGCTCCACACAGGCTGTTTCTGAAGAAGCTGAAGTTTACAGGAAAATTATTCCTAAACTCTTATAGATCCACCACATTACTGAAGCTCTGGGAAGAACTTTTGTTATTGAGTCACAAAAGAGGGCAGAGGGAGGAAAGTTGTTCAGGGTGACAGAGCAGCAAATAAACTCCTTAATAAGAAATTAACATGTGAGTGAGATCTGGTGGCAACAGCAAGCTGACTCTGCAGCAGGTGTTTCAAATGAGACATTAATATTTTAAAACAGTTTCATTTACAAATGTGACTATCTAAAATGAACAAAAAATAGTGCTGCTGTGGTCAGGCAATGACAAATAATTTTAACATAGCATTAACCTCGTGGAAAGCAATTTGTTGCTCATGGTCAATTAGTGCAAAAGTCTCATGGGATTTGGCCTGGAAAGAAACAGCACACCCACTTAATTCAGAAAGCTATTTTAGTTCCTTACTCAGATCTATGACCAGGTGGGCAGAAAAAAGGGGAAGAACTGAAGGCTGAATGATTACAAAAAGTCATGCTTGCTAAGAAAAGCATTCTCTGGGTTAAAAGTGGCCTATATACCCTCATCACAGGGCAGACCAAGATATTAATGAAGAAAACTGCACAGCATCAGGTCTATGGCAGCAGAGAGCAACAGGCTGACCAAAAGGCCTGAGAATCACTAAACAGGGACCTTGTGACTCATCATTTCCAGCTGCACAAATCTTTGCAAACAGAGAAGGCAGAATTAGTAACTGAGCAGGAATTTTTATTAATGGAAAGAGGCCTCTGTGTGATAACAAAGAGAAAAGCCATGGAGACTGCACTGCCGGGGTGTGGTGAGCACAGCACCTTCAAAAACACAAGCTCACGGCTCCACACTCCAGCACTGCCCTGCAAACACACAAACCAAACCCTGCTTTGGCATGACAAACCTTGGACCCTCAGCTTCAAAAACCCTGTTTTTGAAGTAATCTCAGCTAAACATTCTTCTCATCTGTGTCAGAAACCAACGAGAGGATAAACGGATTTCATAACTTCTGCAGCTTTAGCCTCATCTCCTCTGTTCAATGCACCTTACGAGCAGCTGTACCCAAACCAGCACATGTTGAATCCAGCTCTATCCTGCTTCTCTCACAAATCCAGAGACAGAAGTGTTTGAGCACCGGAGCAAAGAACCGTAACACGCAGCTGAGAAAAGAGGGTAACGATGCGTGGCAGAGGTGACAGCGCTGCAGAACCCCCGCTCAGCAGGCATGATCATAGAATCGTGGAATGGTTTGCGTTGGAAGCGACCTTAAAGATCATCTCGTTCCAACACCGTGGGCAGGAACACCTCCCACTATCCCAGCTTGCTCAGAGCCCCGTCCAGCCTAGCCTTGGACATTGCCAGGGATGGGGCAGCCACGACTCCGAGCAATCGGTGCCAGGGCCTCGCCACCCTCACAGGGAAGAATTTCTTCCTCATACCCACTCTAAACCTACGCCCCTCCAGTCTGAAATTATTCCGACGGAGGAAAAACACCACAAGCGTTCAGAGCCATCAGCGCGGGCCCCCAACAACAGCAGCAACAATAACAGAAACAATAACAAAACCAACAACAGTTATCCACAGAGCTGGGAGGGCAAAATCCCCGGG